>NC_140178.1:95560109-95838609 GCF_963971535.1 Notolepis coatsorum
ATCTGTACACAGTTGATGGAAAATATGCTATTTGGAACTTTCTAAACCCACTGTGCATCATAATATAGGTCTGTTTTACTCAAGTGTTTTACAAACATTACCAACATAAAAAAAAAAACGTTTTACTGCCATGACAGCAAATACAGCAAACACAATTAAAACGTATTTACCTCTTGTCTGGCGTTAGTTCCTGTATGAAGATCTCAGTCGAGAATGAAAACATGTCGCCATTCTTATTTCTTGTTTTTGGTAGTGGGGCTACCCACTTGTTTAGTTGTATCGCTGATCGGGCCTTTGGCGTATTTAAGGGTTCAGAATCAGCAGACACTGACAAATAAACAGTGCTCTCTTCTTTGTATCCAGTTTGGGATCATGGGCAATGTACAGATCCTTTTTTTTATGAAAAAGCATATTCAAGCCTCCAGTACATTCCATATTCTTCTCTGTCTATTCGCTCAGTATAACTCTTGTCTTGTATTGTCTTGTCTTGTCTTGTCTTGAATGTCTTGTCTTGCCTTGTCTTTCCTTGTCTTGTCTTGTGTTCTCTCCTCTTCTCTACCTCTTCCTTTTCTTCTCCTCTCCCTCTCCTGTTCTTATCCCAGTGGCCTCAGTCCTGTCCTGAAGTGGAACTCTGTCCTCTACGCTGATGCTGCTCCATCTCATGTGACGCTTAGACACAAATGTGTGGGTGTGTGTGTGTGTTGTGTGTGTGTGCGTGTGTGTGTGAGTGTATGTGTATGTGTATGTGTGTGTGTGTGTGTGTGTGTGTGTGTGTGTGTGTGTGTGTGTGTGTGTGAGTGTTATGTGTGTGTGTGTGTGTGTGTGTGTGTGTGTGTGTGTGTGTGTGTGTGTGTGTGTGTGTGTGTGTGTGTGTGTGTGTGTGTGTGTGTGTGACGTTTGATCCCTAAGCTTCGCAGGTTATGCTCCCTTGTCATTGTTCCTGAGCCCAGGGAAGCCCTGTCAATCTGCCAATCAGCTCTGAGATGGATTCCGTTCAGATAGTTACGCAACAATTACAGGAAACAGCAGGTGGAGAGACCTGCACTTTATGCATTGCGCTTGGTCTGCCAATTCTGTGCTAATTGTATGCCTGTCTTTTCTTTACAGCTGTGAAGCACTTTGAGCTGCAATTCTTGTATGAGAGGTGCTATACAAATAAAGTGTATTATTAGTATTATTATTACTAACCATGAACTAACACTAACCATGAACTAATTAAGCATTACATCACGCGCAGGAGTGTGTTATAGGAATTAGATCATGCCTAGGGGTGGTTGTTAGGCCCGACGTGCAGCGGAGGGTCGTTAGACCCCCCTATGCATGATCTAATTCCTATAACACACGACTACAAGTGATGTTATGTCGTTTATACAATGGCCGAATTCACCCAACCTTATTGCTATAGAATAAACACACAGTAATTGAAGCATAATGGAGATTTATTCACAAAACCATCCGCAGAAAAAGTTGGTTAAAAAATTTAAATAAAAGTTGCCTCCGTGTCTAGAAGCAAAGGGAGTTGCGGTGCTTCAAAGCATGCCATCTAACAACAAACTTCATATAAATCCTGCGATGTATTATTGTTTTGACAATGGGTCATGACACACCAATTACATAATCCAACATTGTGTAAACAACTAACATATTCCAGTTAACCCCACCTACCAATCTCCTACCTACCAACCTCCTCCAATGTACAGTTTCTTCGTCAAATGTATATACTCTCTTTTTTAGACTCTTCTTGTATCACAAACAGTACTGTATTTGTAAATCTGGTATGTCATAAATGTATAGATGTAGCAGTACTGTCTATCACGTATGTCACGTATGTCATTGTGGGGCGGCGTGGCTCAGGGGTAGAGCGGGTAGTCCAATGATCGAAGGGTTGGTGGTTCGAATCCCGCTCAAGCCCATGTACATCCCATCGCCGTTGTGTCCTTGGGCAAGACACTTAACCTACTTGCCTCGTATGAATGTGTATGCATGTGAATGAATGTTGGTGGTGGTCGGAGGGGCCGTAGGCGATGATTATTCACCACGCTTCCGTGAGTCTTCCTCGGGGCAGCTCTGGCTGCAATTGTAGCTTACCACCACCGGTATGACTGTGTATGAACGAATAATCGACTCTGTGAAGCGCTCTGGGTGTCATGAAGAGCGCTATATAAATCCAAGTCATTATTATTATTATTATTATTATTATTATTATTATTATTATTATTATTATTATTATTATTATTATTATTATTATTATTATTATTATTATTATTATTATTATTATTATTATTATTATTATTATTATTATTATTATTATCATTATCATTATCATTATCATTATTATTATTATTATTATTATTATTATTATTATTATTATTATTATTATTATTATTATTATTATTATTATTATTATTATTATTATTATTATTATTATTATTATTATTATTATTATTATTATTATTATTATTATTATTATTATTATTATTATTATTATTATTATTATTATTATTATTATTATTATTATTATTATGATGCATTGAAAATGGGGGACCCTGATGTAAACAAGATGAAAGTCTTTCTCTGGTCTGCATCCCCTTAACAATTGTGTGTATTGAGCTGTACTGTATTGTACCCATTCTGCAATCTGTTAATAAAATGTTCAATCAATCAATCAATCAATCAATCAATCAATCAATCAATCAATCAATCAATCAATCAATCAATCAATCAAATAACAACCCGTAACTTCACTGTGCTTCTTAAACAAGATGTAGCAGTACTGTCTATCTGTATGTCATGTATGTCATATATGTTATGATGCATTGAAAATGTGGGACCCTGATGTAAACAAGACGAAAGTCTTTCTCTAGTCTGCATCCCCTTAACAATTGTGTGTATTGAGCTGTACTGTATTGTACCCATTCTGCAATCTGTTAATACAATTTTCAATCAATCAATCAATCAATCAATCAATCAATCAATCAATCAATCAATCACTCAATCAAATAACTTTGGATCTTAAATAAACTGTTTCAGAAATATAGCTTTAGAAAAAAAAGTGGTTTTGTGGCACAACTTGCCCCCGGTGCGGGGTAAGTTGTGACATTAGAGAGAATACACTGGGGTAAATTGTGCCATTGATAATTTTAAGTAAAACAGATCATCGGTAAAAGCATCCTGCAGATCTTCATCTCCTTTCCAACCTGACGTATAGTCTTCCCCTGTTGCACCTCGTTCACTGCTCTTTCCAACTTCTCAAGAGGAGTTGAAACCCTGTCTGTCTTCCATTTGTATCTGCGTGGCATGATGGATTTTGGTCTAAAATTAAGAATATCACATCGTTTTAGTGATCAAATGTAAGCATGCAATGTACAATAACAATAAAATACAATAAAGTAATATATATATATATAGTTAATAATTATAAGTTGGGGCAACTTAACAAAGAGAATATCTGGCACAACTTAACCCAGGCCCTTTGGCACAAATCACCCCAAGCCTACCATTTTGAAAAAAATGCATCCCCCAGCTGTTTTGAGCTAGCATCATGCTAACTGTATAGACTCATGGCGTAGCTTACTAAAGCACTAAAACATGTGTGAACTGTTTTCAAAGTTGTCTATAATTGTTCAAACACAGCAATAAAAAAACCTTGATCATACAATTTTTACTTTGGAGGGTAAACAATGTTTTTTTTTAACTTAAATGTGCTTAAATGTGCTTAAATGTGTCTCCCTTCTTTGCAGGTTGAGTGAAATGGATGCCTCTTCAAAAATATGTTGTCACATGACCAACTTCTTCTATGGTTTTCTAGATAACAGGGGTGGCACTACTTGCCCCTTGGCACTACTTACCCCACTCTCCCCTACTGTCTATCTGTATGTCATGTATGTCATATATGTTATGATGCATTGAAAATGGGGGACCCTGATGTAAACAAGACGAAAGGCTTTCTCTGGGTCTGCATCCCCTTAAAGGAAAACTCCAACATTTTGGGAAATTAGCTTATTTAACATCTTCCCTGGAGTTAGACAAGAAGATACATACCTTTTTTGTCTATCTGCACCGTTAGCGTAGCTTAGCTTCATCACTGGAAGTGGGTCAGACTTTTACTCTGAAGTTCCCTACAGTCCCCTACAGTCACGAAATACACTCCAAATACAACGCCAAAACGTTCCTGTAAACATGTTGTGACCTGTGTATTTACCACGTGGAGAAATAAAAAATAATTGAATTCGTCATTTACGTTTTCTAAGCAAATACACTCGGAAGAATTTTTTGCCTAACCACTCCTCTCGGGGCGCAGTGATTTCACGCAACGCAGTGCTACTTTCTAACGTGACGGCAGTGTTTGTTTACATTTTCATTTCATTCAAAGGATCCGAACCGATTGAAGTTTATGGATACCATGACTGTAATAATAATAATAAACTAACACTAACCATTAACTAACACTAACTGTAACTGAGGGGTACAATTCCCTGACTGTATTGATAAGTATGGTATCATTAAACCACTACCGATTATGTACTTTAACTACTGGCCACACAGTACATGATATAGATATGATGAACACTTTCCCACCATGAAACGAAGTCCACACAAATGTATAAATCGAATATTTTATATAGCAAAGGGTATATACAACGTTCACTTAATGACATTTATGATTTGAATGCACTTGTAAGGCAAATGAGTATTCGTAGGCAAATCAACATTGAATGTCCAATCTCTGGTTACGCAGGAAGCAAGTATACAACCTGGTTCTTTAGGGAACTATAGCGATGGTACTTAAATGATTATAGCTGGATACACTAAAAGGGGGTCCCGCTGGTTGTAAGTCAGTAGGGGGGGGGGGTTAGGAGAGCCGCTGGCGATATCCCATCTGGCCAACGATTTCTTGGGAGAATTCAGAGTGCTGAACACGGTGCCCACAGAACCTCGGTCCACAGATGAATACAGCTGGGCCCTCTTGTAGACGGTAGCTGCCGGTCCACAACGAAGAGACGTGAGGCGACCTCACTCGGGTAGAGCGCCGTCTCACCTGGACTCCTCTCGGGGGGTAGTTCCAACACTCACCAGTGTTGGCTGTTATCCATGGCATAAATCAAAGCACCCAAAGCAAGTAGATAATCCAAGCCGTGTAGGGCTCGCCGTCGTCCGGGTAAGGTAATCCAATGTGCAGGTCCACTCGTCCTGGCCCAGAACTCCTCGGATGAAAGCACCACACGTGGTCTGCCCAGCCTGGTTAAGACTCTAGATAACGCGAGGAACGATGGGGGTACTGCTCACTTTATAACTCTAACCGAACGATGCACCATACATAATAGACTATTATTAACTTAATAGAAATACGTCCCACTCGACGGTATAGTGCCAAACTATGACAATTCAACTATTAATCCGCACGATGTCTCAATGCCATTCTGAGGCCAAGTTGACCATACTGCACCACGCGTGTATCGTGGGTGAGGCTTAACGTCTTGCCACTAGGTTGGAGGGTAAAGAACTAAGGGCTAAGGGACTAAAAGAAAGTTCTACTTTACTTGCGCCATATATATATGCGCTGTGAACAAATAGTACCATTCGTATTTCGCCAGACGTATGCCTACGCGGAACCGGGCTAGTAACGACATGTTCGTCGGCACGATTGAACTTGAACCAAGGGGCTTGGCTGCTGGCGCCAGGTTCTTGTCCAATGAGAGAATGAAACTATTATGGGCTGTTAGTAGACTAAAGGGATATTCAGTGTATATGTACAAGGAATATACAAGGGATATCAAACGATATACAAATACTATTAAATATATATCCATAAATAAATATATATATTCGGTTTAATCTGATCCTTCACAACAGCCGCCCCCTAATTAGTCCCACCTAATTAGCTAAGCAGAGACAGATTAACCGCACTGTCTACCACTCAAGGTCCGCTGTAAGGGTCAGTCAACTCACAAAGTCATGGGGTCATGGTCGTCATCGATAGTGTCTGGGAGTCTGGGCAGTTCTATTAGCCTCGCCACGGGTCGTGTGTAAGTTCGCCCTTGGACGAGCACCTCAGCTGCTCGGACCTTGCCATCGGCACCGGTGATCACTTTGCTTACGCGGCCAGCCGGCCACATAGCTCTGGGTAGTGACTGGTCGATAATCATGACGACTGTTCCTTCTGTCAAATTGTCTCTCTCTTTTACCCACTTCTGGCGGGTCTGTAGAGACGGTAGGTAGTGGAGTAGAAAGCTGTTCCAAAACTTGTCAGCTAGTACTTGACTGTACCTCCACATTCTTCGGCCGTTCGCTTCTTCAGGCCTGTACATTGTCTGGGGTAGCGCGGGGTCCAGCCGCCCCATCAAGAGTGTGTTGGGGGTGACTGGGTCGACATCTGCTACATCACTTGAGACGTAACCGAGGGGCTTTGAGTTCAATACTCCCTCGATCTCCGTGAGGACTGTCATTAGGACTTCTTCCGCTACAGTCTGGGCCCCAAGCACGGCGTACAGGGCTGTCTTTATAGAACGTACTTCTCGTTCCCAGGTTCCACCGAAGTGGGGTGCGTTCGGGGGATTAAACTGGAAGTCAATCTGGGATGGAGCGAGGTGGGTCTTAAGTTCTGGGCCCATAGCTTGGAAGCTCTCTCTCAGCTCTCTTTCTCCGCCTTTGAAGTTTGTCCCGTGATCAGACAACTATGTAGACGGTTTTCCTTTCCGTGATGTGAATCTTCGGAAGGCCATAAGGAATGAGTCTGTGCTCATGGTCGGAAGGAGTTCGATATGTATCGCTCTGGTGGTCATGCATTTGAATACAATACCCCACCGCTTCTCGGTTCCTCTTCCTTTCTTTATGTACAACGGGCCAAAACAGTCCATGCCTGTGGAGTGGAATGGCTTGTCGCCGAGTTGGAGGCGACAGGGAGGTAGGTCAGCCATCCGGGGTATGCTGGGCTGCGCGCGCCACTTTCGGCAGTCTAGACAGGTTCGCTGGAAGCGTCGCACTGCTTCTCTTCCTTGAAGTATCCAATAGCGACGTCTGATCTCCGCGAAGACTCTCTCTGCTCCTGCGTGGTGTACATCCTCGTCGTATTTCTTTATGATCAGCTCTGTGACCTTGTGTCGGCTGTTCAAGACTATCGGGTACTTAACGTCATCCGGTAGATTGGGGGCTCTCCGCAGACGACCACCCACTCTGATGAGATTATGGGCGTCACTCTCGGGTGCCAGGTGGAGCAGTCTGCTGTCTGATGGGACGGGCTTTCCTCCCTGTAGACAGTCTAGCTCGTCGGGGAACGAGTCTCTCTGGGCTCGTTGTAGTAGAAGAAGTTCTGCTTCTTCGTAGTCAGCTGCTGAAATGTCGACAGTGTGCTGAATCTCTGGGTGGTGCCACAGGAATGTCTTTAGCTGCGCACTCTGTAGGGTAATGCAATCATCTATGTTGGGGTCTGTGGAGGCGACTGTGCTCAGTCCACAGAACATAGGTTTCTTGTTCTCAGCCTCCTCTTTACTCGCTTCCCGTGGGGTGGGCGTAGGCCACTCTTCTTCCGGGAGCTTGAGGAACTCTGGTCCGTCACTGTAGATGTTGCAACGGGTGAGGTCATCTAGGGACATTCCCCGGGTGATGACGTCAGCTGGGTTGTGTTTGGTGTCCACATACCGCCAGCTCGCTGCTTCTGTTAACTCTTGAATCTCGGTGATTCTGACTCCCACGAAGACTTTGTATCTGCATGAATCAGACTTGATCCATGTGAGTACTGTCGTGGAATCTGACCACAAGATTGTTCTGTGCACCGGAATGGTGAGTTCACGTTGGATTAACGTGGCTAGATGCGCTCCTGCTAGGGCTGCGCAGAGCTCTAGACGCGGGATAGATTGTTGCTTTCGTGGGGCTATTCTTGAGCGAGCCAGGATGAAAGCGGTGTGTATCTCTCCTCCCTTCTCTTGGGCACGCAAGTGGGCCACTGATCCATAGGCTACTTCGGAGGCGTCGCTGAAGACGTGTAGATCCATCTTGCATGTCTCTGGCCTCACTGTGGGTGGGAAGTAGCTGCGGCATATATTGACGCCTGGGAGTGAGCGGAGTTCCGTCTCCCACTCTCTCCATGTGGAGGCAAGGGGTGCGGGTATTGGGTCGTCCCAGCCCTGGTCCTTGTCCCATAGTGCTCGTACAATCATCTTTGCCCTGGTGGTGTAAGGTAGAATACATCCCAACGGGTCATATTGTCTGGCGAGTGTTCTGTACACACTCCGTCTGGTGGTCGGTATCGCCGACGACCTTCCCTGCTCCGTGGTCAGGGGTTTGTGTCTATAGTGGAGCGAGTCTGTTTTGAAGCGCCAGACTAATCCTATTGTCATTTCTTGGGCTTCTCCTGGGATGGTCGCCATCCAGGTCTCGCTGCTGGCAGCCTTGTCCGCGGGGGAGAGGCTGCGCAATACGTGCGGGTCGCTGCTTGCCCACTGCCTGAGATCAAAGCCGCCTTTGATCAGGGAGGCGCGTAGCTTGAGTAGGAGAACCTCGGCTTCTTCTTGAGTCGAAACGCTTTGTAAACAGTTGTCCACGTAGAAACTGTTCTTCACACTGTGTCGGACCTCTTCATCTGCTGCTGGGTCCTCTGCGACGTGTTTCTGTAGTGCAAATGTAGCACAGCACGGGCTGCATGTGGTTCCGAAGGGGAGGACTTCCCACTGGTAGATGGCTGGGTGCTCATCTCCGATCCTCTCTCTCCATAGGAACCGCAGCAGGGGCTTGTCCTCCTCCACTAGTCTCACCTGCAGGAACATCCCTTTGATATCCCCGCTGATAGCCACCTTGTCCTGGCGGAAGCGTAGTAGCACGCCTAGTAGAGAGGGGCCGAGTGTGGGGCCGGGCAAGAGCTCTTTATTCAGATTTTGGGATCCGATCTGGTAGCTGCAGTTAAACACAATGCGATCCTTGCCGTTGTGGTGGACCTTGTGGTGCGGCACGTACCATGATTCGGTCGTCTGATCGGCCTCTTTAATGTCAATCTTTGTCACGTGTCCCGCTGTGATTAGCTTCTCAATCTCAGCGCGGTACACACTCTCTTGAGCGGGGTCTTTGGCTAGGCGCCGCTCTGTGTTCAATAGATACCGCTCCGTAGCGTCTTTCTTTGCGTGAAAGGTGGGCATTCCCTCTCGCCTCAGGAGTGGAGTTGCGTATCTCATCACTCCGCCGACTGTGACTCTCTTTGTCCCTTGCTCGAGGAGGTTTATGGCGTAAATGTCTTCTTTAGAACGAATGTCTTTCTTTTCGTTCTTAAAGGGCATTGTCTCTAGTGTCCATAGCCTCTCGACATGCTGCAGGAGAGTGGTGTCTTCTTCTGTCACTCTGGAGTGGAGGCAGCTAGTGGGTGCTGTTCGGTTGAGAGATTTAGCGAGGGGGCCTTGTAGTGTCCATCCTAAGCGGGTCTCGACTGCTGCAGGACAGCCTCTGGGTCCTGTATGGACCCGGTCTATCGGGACTATGAGGTCTGCATGGTCGGAGCCTATCAGCAGGGTCATGGGGTCATGGTCGTCATCGATAGTGTCTGGGAGTCTGGGCAGTTCTATTAGCCTCGCCACGGGTCGTGTGTAAGTTCGCCCTTGGACGAGCACCTCAGCTGCTCGGACCTTGCCATCGGCACCGGTGATCACTTTGCTTACGCGGCCAGCCGGCCACATAGCTCTGGGTAGTGACTGGTCGATAATCATGACGACTGTTCCTTCTGTCAAATTGTCTCTCTCTTTTACCCACTTCTGGCGGGTCTGTAGAGACGGTAGGTAGTGGAGTAGAAAGCTGTTCCAAAACTTGTCAGCTAGTACTTGACTGTACCTCCACATTCTTCGGCCGTTCGCTTCTTCAGGCCTGTACATTGTCTGGGGTAGCGCGGGGTCCAGCCGCCCCATCAAGAGTGTGTTGGGGGTGACTGGGTCGACATCTGCTACATCACTTGAGACGTAACCGAGGGGCTTTGAGTTCAATACTCCCTCGATCTCCGTGAGGACTGTCATTAGGACTTCTTCCGCTACAGTCTGGGCCCCAAGCACGGCGTACAGGGCTGTCTTTATAGAACGTACTTCTCGTTCCCAGGTTCCACCGAAGTGGGGTGCGTTCGGGGGATTAAACTGGAAGTCAATCTGGGATGGAGCGAGGTGGGTCTTAAGTTCTGGGCCCATAGCTTGGAAGCTCTCTCTCAGCTCTCTTTCTCCGCCTTTGAAGTTTGTCCCGTGATCAGACAACAATGTAGACGGTTTTCCTTTCCGTGATGTGAATCTTCGGAAGGCCATAAGGAATGAGTCTGTGCTCATGGTCGGAAGGAGTTCGATATGTATCGCTCTGGTGGTCATGCATTTGAATACAATACCCCACCGCTTCTCGGTTCCTCTTCCTTTCTTTATGTACAACGGGCCAAAACAGTCCATGCCTGTGGAGTGGAATGGCTTGTCGCCGAGTCGGAGGCGACAGGGAGGTAGGTCAGCCATCCGGGGTATGCTGGGCTGCGCGCGCCACTTTCGGCAGTCTAGACAGGTTCGCTGGAAGCGTCGCACTGCTTCTCTTCCTTGAAGTATCCAATAGCGACGTCTGATCTCCGCGAAGACTCTCTCTGCTCCTGCGTGGTGTACATCCTCGTCGTATTTCTTTATGATCAGCTCTGTGACCTTGTGTCGGCTGTTCAAGACTATCGGGTACTTAACGTCATCCGGTAGATTGGGGGCTCTCCGCAGACGACCACCCACTCTGATGAGATTATGGGCGTCACTCTCGGGTGCCAGGTGGAGCAGTCTGCTGTCTGATGGGACGGGCTTTCCTCCCTGTAGACAGTCTAGCTCGTCGGGGAACGAGTCTCTCTGGGCTCGTTGTAGTAGAAGAAGTTCTGCTTCTTCGTAGTCAGCTGCTGAAATGTCGGCAGTGTGCTGAATCTCTGGGTGGTGCCACAGGAATGTCTTTAGCTGCGCACTCTGTAGGGTAATGCAATCATCTATGTTGGGGTCTGTGGAGGCGACTGTGCTCAGTCCACAGAACATAGGTTTCTTGTTCTCAGCCTCCTCTTTACTCGCTTCCCGTGGGGTGGGCGTAGGCCACTCTTCTTCCGGGAGCTTGAGGAACTCTGGTCCGTCACTGTAGATGTTGCGACGGGTGAGGTCATCTAGGGACATTCCCCGGGTGATGACGTCAGCTGGGTTGTGTTTGGTGTCCACATACCGCCAGCTCGCTGCTTCTGTTAACTCTTGAATCTCGGTGACTCTGACTCCCACGAAGACTTTGTATCTGCATGAATCAGACTTGATCCATGTGAGTACTGTCGTGGAATCTGACCACAAGATTGTTCTGTGCACCGGAATGGTGAGTTCACGTTGGATTAACGTGGCTAGATGCGCTCCTGCTAGGGCTGCGCAGAGCTCTAGACGCGGGATAGATTGTTGCTTTCGTGGGGCTATTCTTGAGCGAGCCAGGATGAAAGCGGTGTGTATCTCTCCTCCCTTCTCTTGGGCACGCAAGTAGGCCACTGATCCATAGGCTACTTCGGAGGCGTCGCTGAAGACGTGTAGATCCATCTTGCATGTCTCTGGCCTCACTGTGGGTGGGAAGTAGCTGCGGCGTATATTGACGCCTGGGAGTGAGCGGAGTTCCGTCTCCCACTCTCTCCATGTGGAGGCAAGGGGTGCGGGTATTGGGTCGTCCCAGCCCTGGTCCTTGTCCCATAGTGCTCGTACAATCATCTTTGCCCTGGTGGTGTAAGGTAGAATACATCCCAACGGGTCATATTGTCTGGCGAGTGTTCTGTACACACTCCGTCTGGTGGTCGGTATCGCCGACGACCTTCGCTGCTCCGTGGTCAGGGGTTTGTGTCTATAGTGGAGCGAGTCTGTTTTGAAGCGCCAGACTAATCCTAGTGTCATTTCTTGGGCTTCTCCTGGGATGGTCGCCATCCAGGTCTCGCTGCTGGCAGCCTTGTCCGCGGGGGAGAGGCTGCGCAATACGTGCGGGTCGCTGCTGGCCCACTGCCTGAGATCAAAGCCGCCTTTGATCAGGGAGGCGCGTAGCTTGAGTAGGAGAACCTCGGCTTCTTCTTGAGTCGAAACGCTTTGTAAACAGTTGTCCACGTAGAAACTGTTCTTCACACTGTGTCGGACCTCTTCATCTGCTGCTGGGTCCTCTGCGACGTGTTTCTGTAGTGCAAATGTAGCACAGCACGGGCTGCATGTGGTTCCGAAGGGGAGGACTTCCCACTGGTAGATGGCTGGGTGCTCATCTCCGATCCTCTCTCTCCATAGGAACCGCAGCAGGGGCTTGTCCTCCTCCACTAGTCTCACCTGCAGGAACATCCCTTTGATATCCCCGCTGATAGCCACCTTGTCCTGGCGGAAGCGTAGTAGCACGCCTAGTAGAGAGGGGCCGAGTGTGGGGCCGGGCAAGAGCTCTTTATTCAGATTTTGGGATCCGATCTGGTAGCTGCAGTTAAACACAATGCGATCCTTGCCGTTGTGGTGGACCTTGTGGTGCGGCACGTACCATGATTCGGTCGTCTGATCGGCCTCTTTAATGTCAATCTTTGTCACGTGTCCCGCTGTGATTAGCTTCTCAATCTCAGCGCGGTACACACTCTCTTGAGCGGGGTCTTTGGCTAGGCGCCGCTCTGTGTTCAATAGATACCGCTCCGTAGCGTCTTTCTTTGCGTGAAAGGTGGGCATTCCCTCTCGCCTCAGGAGTGGAGTTGCGTATCTCATCACTCCGCCGACTGTGACTCTCTTTGTCCCTTGCTCGAGGAGGTTTATGGCGTAAATGTCTTCTTTAGAACGAATGTCTTTCTTTTCGTTCTTAAAGGGCATTGTCTCTAGTGTCCATAGCCTCTCGACATGCTGCAGGAGAGTGGTGTCTTCTTCTGTCACTCTGGAGTGGAGGCAGCTAGTGGCTGCTGTTCGGTTGAGAGATTTAGCGAGGGGGCCTTGTAGTGTCCATCCTAAGCGGGTCTCGACTGCTGCAGGACAGCCTCTGGGTCCTGTATGGACCCGGTCTATCGGGACTATGAGGTCTGCATGGTCGGAGCCTATCAGCAGGGTCGGGGTGGCGCCGTCTATGAGCGGGATAGGTAGTTGACGCAGGTGCACATATTTATCCATCAGTTTGGCGATGGGGTAGGTGTACTGTGATAGTCCTATTTCTTGGCTGGTGAAAGCATTTGTAATCCTATACCGTCGCTCTGGCTGCCCGCTTGCTGCGATAGTGAAGGAGACATTCTCGCCCTTTATCGTCTTTAAATCTCTTCTTATTGTCCGAATCGTCATTTGGTTCTCGCTCCCCCGCAGTCCCAGCTGGGCCGCAGCGGACGCGAGCAGAAGGGTCTTCTCTGACCCGTCATCAAGGACGGCGTAAGTGTCCATGACTTTATCTTGGTAGCTCAATGTTACACGGACTACCTTTAAGAGCACTTGGGCGCCGCTGCTGCTGGCGGGGTCAATGTACATGACACTTGCCTTGGTGCTGCTCGATGGTGCAGGTGCAGGCTTTCTTCTGTTACTGTCGTGTAGGACATCTAGGTGTGCTCCGTCACACCGACTGCACCTCTTCTTTAGGCGGCACTCGGCTGCCATGTGACTGCGCGCACATCGGTAACAGCGCCTGTTGGACTTTATCCATTGACTCACTTCTTCTGCATTCATCTTTGTGAACAGGTCACATTGTGACAGCCAGTGTTCCTTCTCGCAGTACGGGCATACCATCTTCCACTTCTCTTTTCTCGAGGGGGTACTGTGGTTCTTACTGCTCGGTACTGATTCTGATTGGTGCATGACAGTCACCGATCTTCTTCCATCGTTTATTCTCCTGGGTCCCTCTCTGGAGCTTGGTGTGCTCCGCACGAACGTATCCAGTCGTAAGCTGCTGACTTCTCTCGCCAGGAAGTCGGCTAGATCGAGGAGGGATGGTTCGGGACCGTTAGGATCACGGTGGTCTCTCTGCCGCCTGAAGCGCTCTTGTCTGGCGGGTGGCAGCTTCTCTAAAATCCTCTCGACGTTAGAGTTGGCGTATAGCTCGTGCATACCCTTTTCCCGTTGCGCTCCCAGCATCCCTACCAGGGACTGCACTTTTATAGACAGGTCGTCTAATGAGCGATTGTCTGTTGCTGGGGGTAGGCGGTCAATATGCCTTATCTCTTGGATTACGTAATCCCATATACGTCCATATCTCTGGTCCAGCGCTGCTAGAGCCGCGGTGTATGGAGTCGTAGAGGTGGCATAGGCTAGCGCTATATTGTGCGCTCGCGGTACTTTCAGGTGCTTCAGTAATATTGCATACTTGTGGCGTTCATCAGCGACATCCACCATCATTGTCTCTAAGCACATCCGGAGCTCCGTGTACTGTGCTCGATTCTCATAGGTGAAGTCTGGAAACGTCGGTGTGGCAATGTATGACGCCGTGGATGGCTGATACATCGGCGAGCGTTGGGGGAGAGGCCTCCTAGGCGAGTCTCCTCTTGCGCCTCTCTGTGGGCTGGTACCGGCAGGGTACCATGGCCCGCTGGTCCAGGTGCTATTCCTTGGGGCTGGTCGTGCGTCATGCTCACCCGTGAATAGAGTCGGGGGTCTGTAGCGCAGCGCCGCGGGGGTATAGCCTGGGCTGTACTGGACCTCCTGGTCCGGTGGAGTACTGTGCTGTCGTCGGGCTTGGTTCTCCTCCTCTCCCTCTTCTTCTTCTATCAGGTCCTCTAGATCCTGTAGTCGTTTATTTAGCTTCTCCGCAGTGTATGCCGCTCCTTCCTTGTAGCTGGGTCTCGCTTGGACCGGTCGGGGAAGGGGGTCTGCGGGGGGTATAGGCTTGGTCTGTTGGTCAAGTTCAGGGTCGCTTGCTCGGTTAGGAGACGCTGCCCTTGACTGTTGTCTCGACGAGTTCCTTGAACCCCTGGCGGAGGGAGAGGGTGTTGCCTTGAGGATCAGCTGCTCCATTAGCTGCGCTTGTAGTCTGTCGCGCTCGCCCTGTAGTCTGTCGCGCTCGGTTTCGCGCTGGATGAGAGCGAGGTCGCGCTCTGCCTCTCTTTGGGCACCGTCAGCGGCGCGCTGGGTGTCTGCTCGGTCTCTTGCCATATTCTCTTCCGTCTGAAGGCGTCTCATCTCCAGGCGTATGCGCTCTTCTTCGCTCCGTTGCTGCGCTTGGAGTTGTTCGCGCTCGCTAAGCGTCTGTGCTTGGAGTCGATCGCGTTCACCCTGAAGTCGATCGCGTTCACCCTGAAGTCGATCGCGTTCGGTAGAGGCTGTCAGGCTGACGAGGAACGCCTGTGATAGCATCCTCTCCGCTTCGCTGGGGGAAGACGGTTGTAGAGGTGAGCCGCTCCTGGTGGTACTCGTTGGGGAGTCCCGGAGCTCTATTTCCTCGGCGCTCTCCTCCTCTTCTTCCGTGCAGAGTTCTCTCTCTGTAGGGTTGTCTTCCTCCCGGGGCTGGTCGGGGACTACTTCTTCGGTATTGGCGGGGGGTAAAGGCATGTCAGCTCCCTCCTGGTCCCCACCGTGAGCTTGGTCAGTTACATTAGAACCCACTAGGGCCTCTGTGGTCGGGGTAACCTGGTCGTTAAGGTCAGACATAATTTTACTTTCTACTTTTACCGCGTTTACCGTTTGTCGAAGGCTAGGTAGTTGACTGACAGCGTAATCCTCTAAGTACTGAGGTGTCTGTCGTCTGCGCCGCGGGCGTTCTACGTTAGGAGGACCGTTTCGTGGAGTGTTCATCATAGGCCATTTCAATATTAATAACACTATATTAATATTACACTAGTTACCCTCCGGCTCGAAGGACCAATTGTAACTGAGGGGTACAATTCCCTGACTGTATTGATAAGTATGGTATCATTAAACCACTACCGATTATGTACTTTAACTACTGGCCACACAGTACATGATATAGATATGATGAACACTTTCCCACCATGAAACGAAGTCCACACAAATGTATAAATCGAATATTTTATATAGCAAAGGGTATATACAACGTTCACTTAATGACATTTATGATTTGAATGCACTTGTAAGGCAAATGAGTATTCGTAGGCAAATCAACATTGAATGTCCAATCTCTGGTTACGCAGGAAGCAAGTATACAACCTGGTTCTTTAGGGAACTATAGCGATGGTACTTAAATGATTATAGCTGGATACACTAAAAGGGGGTCCCGCTGGTTGTAAGTCAGTAGGGGGGGGGGGTTAGGAGAGCCGCTGGCGATATCCCATCTGGCCAATGATTTCTTGGGAGAATTCAGAGTGCTGAACACGGTGCCCACAGAACCTCGGTCCACAGATGAATACAGCTGGGCCCTCTTGTAGACGGTAGCTGCCAGTCCACAACGAAGAGACGTGAGGCGACCTCACTCGGGTAGAGCGCCGTCTCACCTGGACTCCTCTCGGGGGGTAGTTCCAACACTCACCAGTGTTGGCTGTTATCCATGGCATAAATCAAAGCACCCAAAGCAAGTAGATAATCCAAGCCGTGTAGGGCTCGCCGTCGTCCGGGTAAGGTAATCCAATGTGCAGGTCCACTCGTCCTGGCCCAGAACTCCTCGGATGAAAGCACCACACGTGGTCTGCCCAGCCTGGTTAAGACTCTAGATAACGCGAGGAACGATGGGGGTACTGCTCACTTTATAACTCTAACCGAACGATGCACCATACATAATAGACTATTATTAACTTAATAGAAATACGTCCCACTCGACGGTATAGTGCCAAACTATGACAATTCAACTATTAATCCGCACGATGTCTCAATGCCATTCTGAGGCCAAGTTGACCATACTGCACCACGCGTGTATCGTGGGTGAGGCTTAACGTCTTGCCACTAAGTTGGAGGGTAAAGAACTAAGGGCTAAGGGACTAAAAGAAAGTTCTACTTTACTTGCGCCATATATATATGCGCTGTGAACAAATAGTACCATTCGTATTTCGCCAGACGTATGCCTACGCGGAACCGGGCTAGTAACGACATGTTCGTCGGCACGATTGAACTTGAACCAAGGGGCTTGGCTGCTGGCGCCAGGTTCTTGTCCAATGAGAGAATGAAACTATTATGGGCTGTTAGTAGACTAAAGGGATATTCAGTGTATATGTACAAGGAATATACAAGGGATATCAAACGATATACAAATACTATTAAATATATATCCATAAATAAATATATATATTCGGTTTAATCTGATCCTTCACAACACTAACCATGAACTACCACTAACCATGAACTACTACTAACCATGAACTACCACTAACCATGAACTACCACTAATCCTAATCACCACTCTCACTTGTCACCACCACATTAGACACACACACACACACACACGCACACACACACACACTCACACACACACACACACACACACACACACACACACACACACACACACACACACACACACTCACACACACACACACACACACACACACACACACACACACACACACACACACACACACACACACACACACACACACACACACACACACACACACACACACACACAGGGGGGCAGCCAACTCACTCCTACACACACTAAATTTAAATCAGGTTTTTACTCACAAGGGGGGCTGATTCACCACAGGCACACACACACACACACACACACGCACAAGCACACGCACACACACACACACACACACACGCACACGCACACGCACACACACACACACACACACAGGGGGGCAGCCAACTCACTCCTACACACACTAAATTTAAATCAGGTTTTTACTCACAAGGGGGGCTGATTCACCACAGGCACACACACACACGCACAAGCACACGCACACGCACACACACACACACACACACGCACACACACACACACACACACACACACACACACACACACACACACACACACACACACACACACACACACACACACACACACACGCACGCACGCACACACACACACACACACACAAACAAAATAAAGTAAACTTGGCACAGAGGACTGCTCTGCTGAGAACTGCTCCAGGGTCAGTTGAATTGTTTTCAGCCAGCTTAGTATGTCTCTGCTCGTTATCAGTCACACTCACCACTCACACACAAACAACGTGTCACTCGCAAGCAGAGTATTCAGGGGGCAATATCTATCGAACATTCCCATAAAGACTGAAACAGATATCTAGCTCTTCTCCTATTTTAATTATGAAAATGTATTCACATTATCATAGAATTGTTATTCATTTTACCAATTGGCGTACTATTCATATTTTTTGTGGGATAGACATTGCTGTGTCCTGGTTGTTCCCAGTTCATGGTATCCACTATTGCTGGGGCCACACCAATATCTACACAAGGGTACCTGGTCTGCAAGGGCCTTGAAATAAAGCCCGAGCCCTGCCCGAGCCCGTGAACTTCAGGCCCTGCCCGAAAATAAGCCCGACTGTAAATAATATTTTAAGCCCTAGCCCGCGTGAAAACCTGAAAAAAATTATTATTATTATTATTAAAATATAATTTTTTTTGTATTTGTTTTAAATATTCTAAACACTTTATATATTAACTTAATAAATAAACAAAAACGAAAATGTCCAATAGGTCTGCCTAAATAACGCATATCACGCTGAAAACTAAGAAGCATTTATGCCTCCCTCCCAGTGCTCGCTTATAGAGCAGCCTCGTAAAACGTATTGAAGGCTATAGAATCTTCTTTGACACACACACACACACACACACGACACACAATAGCCTACTCAGGCGGCGGTTACACCTTTCGTATCATCTTCGTATTGTTTTCATATGCGTATCGCCGCGACGTCGTGCGCCTCGAGTCACACTTTCGTTTTTTTTCCGTTTTTGTCACCCGAGCACACTGATGTAGTACACTGCCAAAGCAGTAGGTGGCAGTAGGTGGCAAACATGAAGGCAATTTCAGCCAATCAGAACGAATGTGCCAATACACTTCCTGGAAGCTCCAGCAAAGAAAATGTCAATAAGGCAGGCGCCTATGCCGTGCCACCATCTTGCCTATTTACTCAATGCAGCAATTATTTTTCAGCAAAGCCTAATAAAAGTGCAATAAACAAAACGGATACATTCACTGTGTGTTCTGCCTGTCATTTGTTGATGAAACAAAACTAACATCAACACAAGTGACCACCAAGAGCGGATAGTTTAGTCTAAAAAACGATCGGTAGCATTGTTAGCTGCATGCTAACGTCAATGGAGTATGCCATTATAACAATATAGCATTGTGGCTAGAAGCTAACGTTAGCTCACGCTACTTAGCCAGCACCAAAACTGATGATATCGCGAGCTATCAGTAGTTAGATAACATTAGAGACAACGCTGTGTGTATTAAACAAAGGTGAATAGATGACTGGGCAATTTTGTTTAATGCTTGTTAAGTTGAAAGAGGAGCTCTGAGCTAACAGGGTCTGAATCCTGATAGCTCACGTTAGCCAGCTGCTCATGCAATCGGTAATGCTAGCAGAATGAATGGATGTAAACTTTATTTAACATATTGCATATGGGTACAATACAATACGGCTCAATACAAACAATTGTTAAGGGAATGCAGACTGTTGTAGCTTGGACTGGGGTCCTTATAACAATAACTTGACAACACATGGTAGCTGAAGCTATTTGGGACACGGAGCTACTGTATGTCCCAAACACACACACACTGTTGTCACCGGAAGGGCACGCAGATGGTATCTACTGCGCATGGGCGTTTTCGCAACAACGGCTAGCGTGCTGACTACACGCTGTTGTCGATTTGTTTTTTTTGCGTATCTCCAAACGCAAACACAATTTTGCGTTTCAGCCGTATCCACAAAAAAACGCCAAAAAACGCATTTCTGTGTAATAGGGACATCAAACGTCGTCAAAAACGTATAAAAAAACGCCAGGAATACACTAGTCTAACCATGGCCTCAGTCACTATACAAACAGAAATCAGATTTTGAGCAGAGCAACATATGAAAAGCACAACAAAACAGGTAGCGAGTCCGACCCAGCAAATAATAAACATCACTCACCACAACGTCAGCAACGCGTTGAACAACTTTAACAAAACTTCTCCAACTGGCTACATACATCCAAGTACAAATAAAACGTTCGCCAACTGGCTATATTCCAACACAACCAATCGAGTTGTCCCCGGCCTGAGTTCTCCCTGCGCGCTGTGGTAATTACATCCAAATGTTTCTCTGATGACAGCTTGGCGCAAAAGAGAAAGCGAATCTTAAAGGAAAACGAAGGTTATCCTATAACCCAAGTTATATGAAAAAAAAAAAAAAAAAAAAAAAAACGCGGTGCCCGGGCCCGGCCGAGCCCGAATTATTTATTAAAAAAAAAGCCCTACCCAGCCCGAACCCGCCGGGCGGGGCCCCGTCGGGCCTGGGCAAGGTTGCAGTGCACTAGTACCTACCACTCAAATAGCTTGTGCTAATGGAAATATGACAAATAAAACATTAAATACTATTGTAGGGCTGCAGCACATTCAGACAGGTGTAGTCCTTTTCTATTTCTAAATGATATATTTCTAGTACATTTATGCATTCCTGCGGAGACTGTTGTTGACTGATTTGTTGGAATGACGTGTAACAAAACACAATTCCTTCTCAAACTTTCAAGAGATACTGTACAGCCTGACTCACTGATCCATGACCCCTGTAGAGATGCCGCAAGCTTTGGCCATCTATCTCTCTCATCCATCATTCTTCCTTTTCTTTTTCCTGTCTTGTTCCTGGGAGTGACAAGGGCAGTTTCATAAAATCATAAAAGTGATCAAAGAAATCATAAATTCATAGAGATTCATGAAAATAAAATTATCGGTCCATTCTTTGAGGGCATTTCTGGTGTATTAGATACAGCACAGTAGAATGACGATGAAACATGAGGAGAGAAAGTTGGGGTCAAAGGTCACGGCTTGTTGAGTCACCAGGGACCTCATACAATCCTCTTGCCCTTCACTGAACCACCAATCATTGAAGGGAACTGCCTACATACAGGGATTGTACTGTGCAGCTCTCAGATGTGTGTTGGTGCATTCATTCCATTGGAAGTCAGAAGGTAGTAGTTCCACTGCATCTGTTTAGGAAAACATGGATGCCCGCAGCACATTTACTGTACTTTCTGACTATTGCACTGGTATTATACAACGGCATGCAAATTTCTCTATTCTGATTGGCTGAAACAGTCCATTTACACGTATGTATCCTTCATAATCCACGCTCCTGGTCCCAGGACCCGCCCACCACCGAATCACATCACTCCGCCGGATCACTCCGTCGGAAAAAACAAGATGGCGGACAATAATCTTTAACAAATGGATATGTTGATAGCGTCATAACGACTAAATATAAAGCGATTCTGTCAAGGGGAACGTGTTAGTATTTTAAACAATGTTGGATGATGTAATTGATGGGTCTTGACTCAATCTAGAACAAAAGAAAAATCGCGGATTGATTGATAGATTAATTGATTGATTTAAATTTCTTCCTTCCTACTTTCCGACTGCAGCGTTCTCTCTCACACTGTCCGACGCTGGCGGATTGATTGATAGATTAATTGATTGATTTAAATTTCTTCCTTCCTACTTTCTTGCAGCGTTCTCTCTCACACTGTCCGACGCTGGCGTACCCACAAACACACACACACACATACACACACACACACACACACACACACACACACACACATACACACACGCACACACACACTGTGACACACACACACACACACACGCACACACACACACACACACTCCTGTCTGCAACAGCGGGGGAGTCAGACTGAGAGAGAAGCAGCGCTGTTTTAAGTGAGCATGGTCTATTGAATTGATTGATTGATCGATTGCTAATTTTATTACTGTACCCCTGGTTTCCAACTGGTTAAGTTTAGGCTAAAAGAAATAAATAAAAAAATAGGGCGAAGAAAACGTTTTTTTCCTATAGGGCAAAGAAAACGTTTTAATAAATTTTCAATCAATCATTCCAATAATACACAGTTGGATGTGTTAGTTGGTTGGATGCACTTCAAGCTGCTTCCACATGAGGCAACTTCTCTCAATCATTCCAATAATACACAGTTGGATGTGTTAGTTTGGTTGGATGCACTTCAAGCTGCTTCCACATGGAGTTGTGGGAACTACTTTTTCTGGCGGATGGTTTTTTCAATAAATCTTCGATTAATGTGTGTTTATTGTATAGAAATAAGGTTGGATGAATCTGGCAGTTGTATAAAAGCTTTACACCACGTGCAGTCGTGATTTGTGACCAATAAACCATGCCTAGGGGGGTCTAACGACCCTCGGCTGCGCCTCGGGCCTAACAACCACCCCTAGGCATGGTTTATTGGTCACAAACCACTCCTGCGTGTGATGTAATGCTTAAATAAAACATATTTATCTACCTGTCTGACAGCCAGGTCCATCGAACAAATAACGCCATAGATGGACATTGATAGGCTGCTACAACAGGTACGTTATCGTAACATAAAAACTACAGTACTTTAGACCACAGTTAGACATGTTTTCAAATAAAGATCTATGCAAAGATTGAAACCACTCCAGTATGTTAAAGGTGACATGTACTATAAATGTCATTTTTCAGTCTCTAGCATTGTATTATAGTAATAGGAGTTCGTATCAATGTGTTTTAGTGTCTAAATACCATATTGGCGGATTGCTCTGATTCAGCTCAGCCCCTTTCCTCCTCCAGTAAATCAGGCCATTTTGATTTGAACGGCTGAGTCACGTCATTCGGACGCTGGGTAGCAGACAGTGATGTGATTGGCTCTGTGGTTGTAGCTAATGCCCGTCCACATTCTACCTAAACTGACTGTACACAGCGAGTGGAAACCATTTCCTCATACTCTGCATGGGGAGAGAGTTAGAGAAAGATAGAGAGCACTTGGGGGGGGGGGGGGGGGGGACCTGCCGCGCGCCACACACCCGCAAACGGGAGATAAAAAAAAAAAAAAAAAAACCACAAGCTGCCGCGCGGACTCTCATCACCGAGAGGGAGAGAAAGGAAGAGAGAGGGAGGGAGGGAGAGGGCCTTGTCAATAACGGCCTGTCTTTCTCTCTCTCTCTCTCTCTCTCTCTCTCTCTCTCTCTCTCTCTCTCTCTCTCTCTCTCTCTCTCTCTCTCTCTCTCTCTCTCTCTGTCTACCAGTGCAGACTGTGTGGACTGACTGTCACTCAAAGTGCTTATGGGCGGAGCCAGGCCATAACAGCCTGAAATCTTGAGGCTGAAAAATTATGGTTTTGAGTACTTGATTAGAAATATAAAACAATGCATTTTTTTTTTTAAAAACCTTACAAATGTCTTCAATAGACTAACAGGAATTGTGTAAAGTTGCCCAAATAGTGCTAGGAATAGCAGTACATAGCCCCTTTAATGTAACCATCCCTCCTCTATAAACCACTCCAGTAGGTTAATGTAACCATCCCTCCTGTATAAACCACTCCAGTAGGTTAATGTAACCATCCCTCCTGTATAAACCACTCCAGCAGGTTAATGTAACCATCCCTCCTGTATAAACCACTCCAGTAGGTTAATGTAACCATCTCTCCTGTATAAACCACTCCAGTAGGTTAATGTAACCATCCCTCCTGTATAAACCACTCCAGTAGGTTAATGTAACCATCTCTCCTCTATAAACCACTCCAGCAGGTTAATGTAACCATTCCACCTCTATAAACCACTCCGGTAGGTTAATGTAACCATCTCTCCTCTATAAACCACTCCAGCAGGTTAATGTAACCATTCCTCCTCTATAAACCACTCCGGTAGGTTACTGTAACCATCCCTCCTGTATAAACCACTCCAGTAGGTTAATGTAACCATTCCTCCTCTATAAACCACTCCGGTAGGTTACTGTAACCATCCCTCCTGTATAAACCGCTCCAGTATGTTATTGTATCAGTTTGCTCCGTAAATAAGTGTTAACGCAATACATTATTATTACATTATTCCTTTCTCTTACTGGTGTTCTTACTCTTTGTGAGCTCTGTGTAGTGAGTGTGTGTGGAGGGGATGGGGGGGGGGGGGGGGCAGCCAACTCACTCCTACAGTGCTACACACACTAAATTTAAATCAGGTTTTTACTCACAAGGGGGGCTGATTCACCACAGGCACAGGCACTCACACACACACGCGTACGCACGCACGCACGCACGCACGCACGCACGCACGCACGCACGCACACACACACACACACACACACACACACACACACGCACATTGTTATCAAGAGATCAGAGAGAAAAAGTTTTGCCTTTCCAGGTTTCTTTTTTCCAACTTGGCTTTGAGCTCAAGAGACACCGTTGGCACAACTCTCTCATTCCCACCTCTACTGAGAACAGTGTCCCAGCTGTTCCATCAATACTCACATTTCAGGAATGAACAAGAACTGAACATTCTAATGATGAAGTAATGGCAACTGGTCATTGAAATCGTTGTCTTTTCTTCTTTACCCTGCCCATACCTCCCCTCCCCCCTCCTACTATGATGTCTGAAAAGGGGGATCAATAATGGAATATCTTATCTTATCTTGTCTTAGATCGTCTGTCAAATGTCCCTGAAGAAATACATACTTTTCTTTATTTTTTTTTTATGTGGATCATTGATTTCAGAGATAAGCAGACACAATGTCTACAATATGCATTTGACAGCTACTGTACATACATGATGTCACACCAATCAACAGTCAAATAGGCCTAACGTTAGAAACATTGGACAGAGGCCAGCCAGAGTGACACAAATTAGAAACCACTGAAATCACCTGGTGATCCCGGCAGAACACAGGACACAGAGAGAACACAGAGGACACAGAGGAAACAGAGGACACAGAGAACAGAGAGAACACAGAGAACACAGAGAACACAGAGGAAACAGAGAACACAGAGAACAGAGAGAACACATTGTTAATTTTTATAGTATTAGGAGTTTTATTTGCACCAACTGTTGTTGCATTATATGTGTATGACCGTCAGTCAATCATTGACATTGGATTAAGGAAAACTTACCGATTGGATTGCTCTCTGGATCGGATCGCTGAACAGCAGAAATGGCCCGCCGAGATCCTTTGTTATGGCCATGGCCAAGACCAGGAGAAGCCGCCGCGAAGACGTGGAAAGAGAGCCGGGGTCCGAAACAGACTGAGGTCCAAACGACACAGAACCACATTGCCCAGCATATTGTTGGCCAATGTGCAATCGATAGGAAATGGACGACATCAGAGCACGGATCCAATTCCAGAGGGACATTCGGGATTGTAACGTCCTCTGTTTCACAGAAACTTGGCTGAGTCCAGATGTCCCGAATCACGCAATAGAACCGGCAGACCACTTCTTCGTTCTCCGCAAGGACCGGACGGCAGAAGAGTCACTAAAGAAGAAAGGAGGCGGCATTGCCTTCATGATAAACAAGGAGTGGTGCGATTTAGGCAACACAAAGGAACTGTCTAACCACTGCTCCCCAGACCTGGAGTTTATCACGAACACTGGGGTCGCACTTTCAAAACTTCACGACGAGGTAAACAAACTCCAGACAGCTAATGTTGACGCTGCCATTTTGGTTCTGGGTGATTTCAACAGCGCGCGTCTTAAAAAGGTGTTGCCGAATTTCTATCAGCATGTGACCTGTCCCACCAGAGGCGAGAACATATTAGACCATGTATACTCGCAATTTAAGAATGGGTACAAGTCACAGGCTCTTAGTCCATTCGGTAAAAGCGATCACGCCGCCATCTTTCTTTTGCCAAAGTACAAACAAAGTCTCAAGCGAACGCCGGTGGTCTCGCGAGAGGTTAAGCGTTGGGCCGTGACGTCAGAGGAGTCACTCCAAGCTGCACTTGGATGCACAGACTGGAGTGTATTCCGTGATAACACAGCCAATATTAACGAATACACCGAAACGGTGATTGACTATGTCTGTACTCTGGTAGAAGAAACAATCCCCTCCACCAAAATTAAAATCTACCCAAATCAAAAGCCCTGGGTAGACAAATCCGTCCGTGAGGCTCTGAAAGTGCGCACATCAGCATACAACACCGGGCTGGTGACAGGCAACATGGAAGAACACAAGATGGCAAGATACAACGTCAGGAGAGCAGTAATAGAGGCAAAACGGCGTTACAGGGATAAAGTTGAACTTCAGTTTGAACAGGCTGACTCTAGAGGCATGTGGCAGGGCCTCAGAACAATGACAGACTACAAAGGCACCCCCCTCAAACTGAACAGTGACATCTCCTTAGCAAATGATCTCAATTCCTTCTATGCGAGGTTTGAGGCTGTGAATAACAACACCAGCCTACAAACCACGGCAATGGGGGGGGGGGGGGGGTCTGCTGATGGAGACTCAGTGTTCAGGGTAACAGAGCATGAGGTGAGGCGGATCTTTAAAAAAGTGAATATCAGGAAGGCAGCAGGACCGGACGGCATCCCCGGCCGCGTCCTAAAAGTCTGTGCCGACCAACTGGCCCCGGTATTCACTGACATCTTCAACCTGTCCTTGGAACAGGCTGTCATCCCCACCTGTCTGAAGAAGTCCACCATCATCCCTGTACCCAAAAAATCTACGCCCGCTTGCCTCAACGACTACCGCCCTGTAGCCCTCACCTCCATAGCCATGAAGTGCTTTGAGAAGCTAGTGCAGGGCTACATCTGTTCCTCCCTCCCCATCAACCTGGACCCTCTGCAATTTGCATATCGCCCCAACAGGTCCACGGAGGACGCCATAGCCCATGTGCTGCACACAGCAGCATCACACCTGGACAAGAGGCAGGGGAACTATGTGAGAATGCTGTTCATCGACTACAGCTCAGCATTCAATACCATAGTCCCCTCCAAACTCATAGCCAAGCTCAGGGACCTGGGCTTGAACTATGACCTCTGCCAGTGGGTCTTGGACTTCCTGACGGGCAGACCCCAGGTGGTAAGAGCCGGCAACTGCACCTCCTCATCCATCACGCTCAACATAGGGGCCCCCCAGGGCTGTGTTCTGAGCCCCCTCCTCTACTCCCTGTACACACATGACTGCGTAGCACAGCGGAACAACAACACCATCATCAAATTTGCTGATGACACAGTAGTGGTGGGCCTGATCTCTGCCAACGACGAAAGGGCCTACCTGGAAGAGGTAGAGAACCTGTCACAGTGGTGTCAGGAGAACTGCCTCTCCCTGAACGTCAGCAAAACAAAAGAGATGATTGTGGACTTCAGGAGGTCGGGGGTCAAGGACTACAGCCCCCTCAGCATCGACGGGGCACCGGTTGAGAGAGTGAACAGTTTCAAGTACCTCGGAACCCACATATCCGAGGACTTGACATGGACCACACACATTGACAGTGTTGTGAAGAAGGCACGACAACGCCTCTACTTCCTCAGGCGCCTAAGGAAGTTCCAAGTCAGTCAGAAGATCCTTAGGAACTTCTACTCATGTACAATAGAGAGCATCCTGACCGGCAACATCACCTCCTGGTTTGGGAATAGCACTGCACAAGACCGTAGCAGACTACAAAGAGTGACACGTTCAGCCGAACGCACAATTGGAGGGGGGCTTCCCACCCTCCAGAACATTTACAACAAGCGGTGCAAGGGGAAGGCTAAGAGAATTATTAAGGACTCGAGCCACCCGAACAACTGCCTCTTTGAACTGCTGCGGTCAGGCAAGCGATACCGGAGTCTTAAGGCGAGCACAGAAAGACTCAGAAGAAGCTTCTATCCCCAGGCCATCAGGCTGCTAAACGAACAATAATCACTATGCAACAACCATCAAATGCACACAGCACACACACCCACACGCACACACTCACTCAAACAAACAACACACTGCAGCACCCACTCTCCACACTTTAGATCACACAAACACACTTACACTTTATATTTATTGATAAAGGATTTGCACTACAACTCGTACACCTACTGTGAATTGTACCTAAATTGCACCTCGTCCCATTTCTCCATTTCTGCCTTGCACTATATAGTATTGTATATTAGTAAACTGCACAGTATTGTATATTGTATGGTAACTACGTCTATTCTGCATCGAACATTGTACATATGTCTAAACTGAACACTGTGACCTCATTTTTTTTACTTCTAATTTTACTATGTTATTTTATTTCATACTTATCTTGTCTTGCACAGTCTCTGGAGCGCAACAGTAAGAAGCATTTTGTATAAAAGTATTCTGTACTTCTGCATGACAACTATTAAAGAAACTTGAACTTGAAACTTGAGAACACAGAGAACACAGAGAACACAGAACACAGAGAACACATGTATTTTAGTGTATTGTAACCTATACTGATTCCTACTGTGTTTTAATTATTGTACTATGTTTTTTAACTGAGGGGTTGTATTTTAATGTATTTATTTGTATGTATTTTAGTGTATTGTAACCTATATTGATTCCCACTGTGTTTTAATTATTGTACTATGTTTTAATTATTGTTGTGCTCATGTCACCTGCCCCAGAGACTACAGTTGAAAATTAGCCAACTTGGCTAAACTGGCATATTTACAGTCAAATGTTCCTTAATATGCACTGTCTCTGTATTTTAAACCAATAAATACAAATACAAATACAAATAGAACACAGAGGACACAGAGAACACAGAGAACACAGAGGACACAGAGGATACAGAGAACACAGAGGACACAGATAACACAGAGGACACAGAGAACACAGGACACAGAGGACACAGAGAACACAGGACACAACAGTAAGAAGCATTTTGTATAAAAGTATTCTGTACTTCTGTATGACAACTATTAAAGAAACTTGAAACTTGAATATAAATGGGCTTTATTTCACATTCTTGTATTTCTCCCAGTAGGTATGGGAGTTTTGAGTTATTGTCGATGTTTTCAAAGTCTCTTTGTGTGTTTGCAATTTGTGGGAAGTATGTCTTGGTATAGTGGGCAGGTTGTTAAGAAGTGGAGCTCGGTTTCCACCTCATCTTGTGTGCAGTGGGTCTGTCTTCACTTGGGAGCCAGGTCTGCCTATGGCGGCCTTTCTCGATGGCTAGGCTGTGCTCGCTGAGTCTGTACCTAGTCAAGGATCTTCTTAGTATTGGGTCAGTCACAGTGCTCAGGTATGCTCGCGTTTAAATCTCGCACAGGGCCTCGCATTTCTCCCAGGCGGCCCTGCCTATATCACTGTACATGATAATACTACAGCTCTGTACATATATACATCTGATTAGCACTATTACACAGTAGTACTCATTTATATATTTTATACCCAGTTTAATCACCTGTACATTGCATATTTCTGTTGCACTTGCAGTTACATTTGTACTCTGGTTGGACGCCAAACTTCTTTCCGTTGAACAGTACTTGTGCTGTATGATGACAATAAATGTATATCGAATCTAATATAGGACTGCATGGTAATGGACAGTATTAGAAGGAGTTATTACGGTAGGTTTTCACACAAGTGCAGGAATATGCGGTTTCTCTCTGTCTCATTTATCCTTTATGGTTTAATTTCATTCTTAGAGGTTTCAAACTCTGCTTCTCTTGGACAACAGACTTCCCCGCGAGGAATAAAGAACAGGCCCATAATTAGGAAACGGACACACACGCAAACACGGACACACACACGCACACAGTTTAGAGCCCTTGTTGGACTGCAATTAGCCATGAAAGAGAGAGGTGTTGAAGTCAAAATGATGGATTGTGGGTATTATGGGTGAGAGAGCAGAGCAAGCTCTGTTCCATTACCGTGCAGAAGCAGACAGTGGACACAGACTCAATAAAGACATTGGCTGCATCCCAATATCCAGATTACAGACTCTGCCCTATCGTGGATGTTGCTGTGAAGTGTGCACAGAGTTTAGTTTATTTGACAATTATTAAAATACATTACATGTTACAACAAGTCACGCATCCTAAAATTATCAAGGATAGCACAAAAAAGTCACAGACTTGTTTCCATTGTGGTCCTTGGTCTCAACAGCACATAGTATTTACATAAACATGTATTACACATATCATCAGCCTACAGTATATTGTTAAAAAAACTAAATTGAAAAGTAAAATACAACATTATTAATAAAATATGTACAAAAGGTACACACGCTAAAACGACACTATATTAAAACTAGAACCTTCCTGAGTTACTCTGGGACATTTTCTAGGAGCCATTTCCTAATGTTCACCTTGAAACTACACAGGTTCAATCCCTGTTTGTTGGTCAAAGGCAACTCGTTCCACTCCTGTGCTCCTGTGTCTCATCTTTGTTCTACACCTTGGATGATGCCGGTTTGCTAAGCTAGATCTCGTTCTGTGGCTGTGTGATTCCCTAACACTAGGAAGATAGTTGCTAAAATATTTGGGGGCCCTGTTATTGATTATTTTTTGTACCATGTTGAGCCTATAAACTGGGCTACTCTGGCCTCAACTGGTAGTCAGTTGAGCTCCTGAAAATGTGAGACTCCATAATCCACAGTCTGGGCATCGATGTTTGGTTTTTAGGAACAATCTAGTGAGTTCCTGTTTGGGACAGGATTAAATGTTACTTTAGTGTGTAAATGTTGACCTAACAGGTCTTCATCAGGGTTATGGAAAATATGTTGTCATGGCTTCTCCCCTCCTGTCATGTGTGTGTGGGGGAGGGGGGTCTCTATTCTCTCTCCTCTTGTGTCCTGGTGTTTAGGACACAAGGCCTTGATCACCTGAGTGGTCTGGGTGCGTAAAAGTCCACCTAATCCTACCCCCTCTCTCTCTCTACATTACATTTACATTTAGTTCAAGTTCAAGTTCAAGTTCAAGTTTCATACATAGTTGTCATACAGAAGTACAGAATACTTTTATACAAAATGCTTCTTTCTGTTTTGCTCCAGAGACTGTGCTAGGCAAAAATAGATAATAAAATAAGTATAGCAAGTATAAAATAGAAGTCAAGTACGTAGACAAAAATGTTCAGTGTATACATATACAATGCTCTATGTAGAGTAGAAGTAACTGAGTTGCCATACAATATACTATACAGTGCAAAGCAGAAGTGGGATGAGGTACAATTTAGGTACAATATAATTTACAGTAAGGTGTAATGAGGTATGGGTTGTAGTGCAAATTATTTACAGATAAATATAAAGTGTGCTTAGGTGTACTAAAGTGGTTAAAGTGGGTGCTGCAGTGAGTTGTGTGTTTAAAGTGAGTGTGTGCGTGTGGGTGTGTGTGCTGTGAGTGCATTTGATGGTTGTTACACAGTGTTATTGTTCGTTGAGCATCCTGATGGCCTGGGGATAGAAGCTTCTTCTGAGTCTTTCTGTGCTTGCCATGAGACTCCGATATCGCTTGCCTGACCGCAGCAATTCAAAGAGGCAGTTGTTTGGGTGGCTGGAGTCTTTGCTAATTCTCTTAGCCTTACCCATGCACCGCTTCTTGTAAATGTTCTGGAGAGTGGGAAGCCCCCCTCCAATTGTGCGTTCGGCTGAACAGGCCACTCTCTGTAGTCTGCTATGGTCTTGTGCGGTGCTATTCCCAAACCAGGAGGTGATATTGCCAGTCAGGATGCTCTCTATTGTACATGAGTAGAAGTTCTTGAGGATCTTCTGACTGACTTGGAACTTCCTTAGGCGCCTGAGGAAGTAGAGGCGTTGCCGTGCCTTCTTCACAACACTGTCAATGTGTGTGGTCCATGTCAAGTCCTCGGATATGTGGACTCCAAGGTACTTAAAACTGTTCACTCTCTCAACTGGTGCCCCGTCGATGCTGAGGGGGCTGTAGTCCCTGACCCCGACCTCCTGAAGTCCACAATCATCTCCTTTGTTTTGCTGACGTTCAGGGAGAGGCTGTTCTCTTGACACCATCCCGCTAGGACCTTGACCTCTTCCAGGTAGGTCCTCTCGTCGTTTGCAGAGATCAGGCCCACCACTACTGTGTCGTCAGCAAATTTGATGATTGTGTTGTTGTTCCGCTGTGCCACACAGTCATGTGTGTTAGGGATGGGTACCGAATTCGGTACTTTTGAGGTACCGAACCGAAACACGTCGGTACTACCGAGTATCGAATCAAGTGAGAAACCGAAAAAAAATAAAAAATAAATAATAAAACAGAAATGTATTTTTTTTTTTTTTTTACCTTTTTTTTTTTTTTACTTTTTTCTTTTCATGTCAACGTTCACACGCACAATATATGCTTACCTAGGATTTGACTTGACTCAACAACAAAGCAGTCGGAGCAATGACAAGCCGAAAACTGTTGAAATTGTAGTTATTTGAAGTTTGGATTTTTTTTCTTTTTAAGACTGAGGTAGGTAAATTAAATTTCTTGAGACTAAAGTACCGAAAAAAGGTACCATTGGGTACCGGTATCGATTCACAGGTACCGGTTCAAATGTGAAAGGTACCCATTCCTAATGTGTGTACAGGGAGTAGAGGAGGGGACTCAGAACACAGCCCTGGGGGGCCCCTATGTTGAGAGTGATGGATGAGGAGGTGCAGTTGCCTGCTCTCACCACCTGGGGTCTGCCCGTCAGGAAGCGTGAATACTTTCCCTAAGGTGGTTGTCCTTCCGCGTTCGGTTTGCGCAATCTACACTATTTCGCCCCCCTCGTAAGTAGAGAGTCGGCGCTGCACTCAACCGATTAATTCAACAGGACGCGATTTGAGAGTACAATACACCATCATGCCAGAGTGGATAAAGAAATGCTCCAGAAATGAATATGCATAGGAAAAGGCTTAACGAGTCAGTGCGAGAGCGCACACACAAAAGCACACACGCATGATATCTGATTTATTAATGCCAAATAATGGACGACGACCGCAATTGGCACTTGAAAGGTGTAAATGATGGATTAGTCAGTAACAATTCATGACAGCTTGTATAGCTCAACTGGTTAGTCCCCTGCCTGTGGACCATATGGTCCCCAGTTTGAACCTCTTGGATACTTCATTTTTTTCTGTAACGTTAATTAATTTATCCACTCTGGTTGATAAGATAAGATATTCCTTTATTGATCCCCTTGGGGTAATTCAGGCATCATAGCAGCATGGGGGGGGGGGGTACACAGGTATTGAAAACAACACAAGCAGTGTAAACAAATAAGTCAATAGAATTGACTATCTAACCAACTGAAATATACAGTATTCACAGTATCACAGTATTCACATAAGGTGCAGTATGCATAAGGTGGTGTTATTGTCCTTTTTGGGACACCAGAGTGGATAGATTTTTTAACGTTACGAAGAAAAAAAAAGTAAGCAAGAGATTCAAACCGGGGACCATATGGTCCACAGGCAGGGCACTAACCAGTTGAGCTATACAAGCTGGCATACCCCACCCTCTTATATATTTTTTCTATAACACTCAAGAAGGAGGTGCTCTGAACTATACTTGTATGGATATATCTTCATATATCCCTGATTGAAAATATAGGAACCCTAAACATTTGAAAATTGAGATGATACAATAATAACAAGACAAAGTTTAGTAAATAAAATAAAATAAAGTGATCAGTGTCTACAAAACCTTGCCTGGGAGAAAGCCTGTTTATTGTCCATGATGGTGCATGGTTGTGCAGGGAAAGTAGGGTCTGGACCTGAGGCCATGGCTGTTGTGGCTTAGGGCATAGTACTTTTCTATATCATATTTAAAAGGCACTTGACTTGTAGAACTATACTAAATCAGTTGATGCATCTGATGTCATAATTGTCATTTTGAGTTATGACATTTTAAATATTTAGATTATCTTGCTGACTGGGAATTGGATTCTATGATTGTCCTGTGCTAAGAATACAGTAATGCACAACACACTTTCATGGCTGAAACTCTTCTGCCCTCTGCTGGCTAGATGCACACACAACACCCAACACATTTACATGGACCTCGTCTAAACACTTTATTAATCCTGCAAATATAAAGTGAAATATCCCTTTTTAAAAGCACAATCTACGTTTTAAAGAAGCAAAACTGATTATACTTTTCCTTGTGCTTAAAAGGTAGACTGTAATATGCGTTCAGTGCAATTCCGTTGCCCACAGTTTGGACCCAAATGTGTACCTGTCAACTATTGCATTAGCAAACAGGAAATACACTTGGGTCCTTTTATAATGTTATTGTTGTCACTTTGAAACTCTATAATTAATTGTTTTTCTGTAGTGAATTATGAAACCACAGGTTCCTAAACTGACACAATGAGGCATCATTCCTTATTTGCAGTTTCAAGTTTGGTTTTGTTTGTCACATAATACATGTACATTACAGTGAAATGCTTGGTTCTGTATGAGCCTTCTGAGATTGCATGTCATACAGTAAGAAAAGTAGAAATAATAAAGACCAAACACTATACAAAATAATATACAATATACAAACTAAAGTACAAAATGCTAGAAATGTGTTAAATCCACTAGTTTACTGTATGAATTCAATATTTCAGCAATCAACAAAATAAACAAAATACTGAAATAACCAATCACCCTACACCTAGAATGTACATTTTAGTTTTTCCAAAAGACCAGTCCTCCAATAACCTTGTTCCCAGTTGTATCTCCGTGAAGTCCTCCAATAATCGTGTGAGATGTAGGCGGAGTAACAAACTCACAGAGAGGAGACCAATCAGCAACGACTGCGCCTACGCGTTAGTAATATAAGGCCAGAGTTTCGACACAGTCAGTAGCGTATTATTCTTGTTGAAGAGAAGACTGAAACATAGTTTCTCATAATGGCCAGAACTAAGCAGACGGCTCGTAAGTCCACCGGTGGCAAAGCCCCAAGGAAGCAGCTCGCCACCAAGGCTGCCCGTAAGAGCGCACCGGCTACCGGCGGCGTGAAGAAGCCACATCGTTACAGGCCCGGTACCGTGGCGCTGAGAGAGATCCGTCGTTACCAGAAGTCCACCGAGTTGCTGATCCGCAAGCTGCCTTTCCAGCGCCTGGTCAGAGAAATCGCCCAGGACTTCAAGACCGACCTGCGCTTCCAGAGCTCTGCTGTCATGGCTCTTCAGGAGGCTAGTGAGGCTTATCTGGTCAGCCTGTTTGAGGACACCAACCTGTGCGCCATCCACGCCAAGAGGGTGACCATCATGCCCAAAGACATCCAGCTGGCCCGCCGCATCCGTGGAGAGCACGCTTATATCGACATGTTGACTAGTTGTTCCCCTAAAGGCTCTTTTAAGAGCCACCTCAATAATCATGAATGATCCCAGTTTCCTTATTTTAACTATGTTCTGATTTTACATCGCAGCATCCTCAAGTGAAATTGTTAATGAATGAAAACTTTATTTAACAGATTGCAGAATGGGTACAATACAGTACGGCTCAATACATACAATTGTTAAGGGGATGCAGACAGTATATCCTGACAGTATATACATATGATGGGGAGGAGATGTTTGCAAGTGTAGTTGTACAATGAAAGAGTCGAGTCATGCTGGTTCTCAATGCAGTGTATTGGAAAGCACAAGTAAACAAACCACCACTTCCCCAGGAAGTGAGACACGTAATATACCATACAGGCACCGGCCCAGCACGCCCACCAGGCGGAGCTGTAGCCCAGCCTGTAACATCTCCCTTCCTTTAGTAAGTAACAACATCAATCCGTGCAGACCTAAGTAGTATCAAAACACCTCATCAATAACAACCACAATTAAACACAGAATCACAATTTTCCCACATTCCCCATTCCCCTTTTTTTTCTTTTTACAGTCCATGCGCATGTGCACTGTCCTTGTGTGCTGGGGTGCGAGCGTGACTATGTGTATGTGTGTGTGTGTGTGCGTGTGTGCGTGTGAGACAGTCTCAGTTTGTGTGCGACCTAGAGGTTAAGTCTGTCCGGAGGCCGTATCGGCCTCCCGCTCCGGGAGAAGGCCCGGGCCTGTAACTCACGGCCTGGTGTGTTACCAGTCTGCGGGGAAGACGGCGTCGACCTCGGGGCTGATGACTTTGGAGACTCCTCAGGACCGCTGACGACCTCTTCGGTGCTTCCCCCACTCGCAGGCTGCTCTGGGGCCAATTCTGGATGAACTGACGGCTGGGGAGGGGCCGCTTCTGCTGGTCGGAGATCAACCCTGTTGCGGCGATACGCAGTCCCCTCCACGTCGACCAGATAGGACCGGAGTCCCAACTGCTGCAGGCACACGCCTCTCCTCCATCGGCCCATCCTGTCACCCGGGAGTGGCTTCATCCGTATGGGCCGGCCGACGTTCAGCTCCGGCAGATCCTTAGCCGATCGGTCATACATCAGCTGTGATGACCTGAGGTACCAGTAGCTGGTCGGCCACAGGGAGAAGGGTTCTCAGTCTCCGCAACATAAGCCGCTGTGCAGGGCTGCACTGCATACCCTCAGTGGGTGTGTTTCTCCAATGTAAAATGGCCTTCCAGGGGTCCTCTCTGGCCCGGTCTGCCTTTCTGCACAGGCTCTTCACAATTTTTACCGCCGACTCCGCTTTGCCGTTAGCCTTCGGGTGCCTCGGTGAGGACATAACGTGCTCAAAGCCCCACTCCCTCGCAAACGCCCGGAACTCCCCACAGGCAAACTGGCCCCCACCATCAGAAATGGCCCTGTCTGGGAACCCGTGGCGAGCAAACTGTGCCTTGCATCGTCGGATCGTGGTGTCCGCTGACAGGTCAGGGAGCAAGTCGACCTCCCAGAAGTCCGAATAGTGGTCCACCACGAGAAGAAAGTTCTGTGCTGCATAGCTGTACAGGTCCATGCTTACCAGCTGCCAGGGCCGTGTGGGGAGCGGGTGTGACATCATAGTCTCTTTCTGTTGTTCGTGTGCATACTCATTGCACACGGAGCACTGCTGTACGTAATCTTTGACTTCCCCTTGCATACCGGGCCAGTACAGTGTATCACGAGCCTGTCTGTAGCACGCCTCGGCCCCCACATGGTTGTAGTGGATCCGTCTCAGCATTTCCGGATGCATAGCTTTCGGAATTATGATGCGCTGACTCCTGTAGAGCATGCCATCCTGTGCACTTATCTCGTCTCTGATGGCCCAATAGTCCCGGACGGCTAAAGGGGTCTCCTCTTTGTGGTCTGGCCATCCCTTCAGCACAACCGACTTGAGTGTTTGCAGACACACATCCTCCTCAGTGTGTGTTCGAATCTGTGCCAGACGTTGGCTGCTGACGCTCAGATAGTCCGCCTGCCGAATGGCGGCCGTATCCCACTGCTCCTGCCGCATGCTGCAGACCATTTCCCGTATGTACAGTGTATCTGTTCTCTGTGGTGGGGTGGTGGCTCTGCTGAGTGTGTCACTTATGTACATTTCAGGGCCTGGCTTGTATACCACCGCCAGGCAGTAGTTCTGCAGTGTGAGGAGCATGCTCTGAAGGCGCTTTGGCGCACTGAGGAGAGGTTTAGTGAAGATGGACACCAACGGGCGGTGGTCGGTCTCTGCAGTCACATCACCCCTCCCATATAGGTAGTACTGGAGCAATGTGGCAAATTCACACCTAAAAAAAACTCCAAATAATACAGAATCTAGCTATAAAAAAGCTATATATAGCTATAAAAAAGACAGCTAATAGACAATAATGTTCACCAGTCAGCTGGGCTGAGAACACTCAAATAAAGAATGGTTGTCCTGGGAAGGAGATTTGCATTAAAAATCAGTTGATAATCCTCACTGATGCAACACACCAATCTCTGTTTAACAAATGTGGAAACGATTGATTGAATACTTTAGATTTAGATACAGATTGCAGAATGGGTACAATACAGTATGGCTCAATACACACAATTGTTAAGGGGATGCAGACCAGAGAAAGACTTTCTTCTTGTTTACATCAGGGTCCCCCATTTTCAATTCATCATAACATTTATGACATACAAGAACGAAACAAGAACTTCATGATTTATTTATTCAACCCTCCCAATCTCCCTTTTTACTTTCTATAATTAATTTTTAAATGACTAATCAATAAAGTTGTTTAAAGTCGTGATGAAGAGGAATCATTGTAAAATTGTGCTCTGAATAATGTATTTCCCTTGCCTGGCTCCACTTCAGAGTATTATACTAACACGGAAACCTCCACAGCCTCTACACAACCAACTGGAACTACATTGATGCTCCAAAAACAATAAATATCTGTAAAATAGCAACTGAATGAATGTTAAATACTTGGAAAGAAATGTACAAGGACGGCATGATTGATCTTTTCTCCCGAGTGATGTGTCAACGTTTGAGTCTGTTAATGACATTATGAATGAAGCCCCTCAAACTAGTTCAGCATGAAACCAGATGGAAATCTGTGGTCGCTGAGCTGATTCCTCTCACTACCTGCCCTCAATGAGAGAAGGGGCAGAAAAAGGCTATTGCCCCTTAACTTGAGTTATATGTATGATTGGAACATGTATAATTATGGGTGTATGGTCATGGGTTACTTTTTAGCTGTTGTTGATTGTTGCAACATTGAGTTGAAAACCAGTTTGTCATCTTGAATTTTAACTACCAATAAAGAATGTCCTATTGTCTCAGTGTATAAACCTGTGCAGTTACATTGTTGCTCCTAAAGTAAAATATGGGCAAAATAGCAAAGTTGATATGACATAAATTAAGCACCTCGTACAGATGGAAATGTATTGACTCCCGAGCTAATTCCTCCCAGTATATATACCAGTGAGAGAAAATCCTTGTTAATTACAGCACCATGAAATATACATGAAAATATAGCAATACGTCGCCTTATGGACTGCTACCTTATTTCATTGAGCTGTAATTAACACACAAGACACAGATGACCATATTCAAACTACTTTACTCAATCGAATCGAACAAGAATAATACGCTGCTGTGTCGAAACTCTGGCCTTATATTACTAACGGGAGGCGCAGTGGTCCGTGTACGTTTTGATAGTTCGTTTTTCGTTTCAAAACGAAAAACGAAAAAACGAAATACGAGGTGTTTCCTATTTCCGTTTGAAACCAAACTCGAAAAAACGGGGGCAAACTGAAATACGGACCTGTTTTTCGTATTTTGGTATCAGAATCAAATGAAAAAAACGAGTCAATAATGGGCCGTGTACGTTTTGATAGTTCGTTTTTCGTTTTTGATGTGAAGAATGGAGAACGGAACCACGTGACAAGTACATTTTTCAATGTAAAAGCCATGCACAATCTAACGTGAACGAATATGTATAACGTTATGAATAAATACATGCATACAGATCTATACCAGGGTAACGTTATGATACATATACATTTTTTGTTTTGTGCATTTCATTTAGACATTATATTTATTGTCCGTGTGATTGAAAACTTTATTAACAGATTGCAGAATGGGTACAATACAGTACAGCTCAGGGGATGCAGACCACAATAAGCCGTGACATGGTCGACAAATCATATTGATTTGCAGTAGGCAGGCTTTTTATTTGATCAACAGAAAAATAATCGTAATATAATCTAGGTATTTTGGCGCATTAGTAGCCTCCGGTATTTCATCAGTGCAATACATATGCCTAATTTCTATGCGCAATTTGTACACGTCCATCGTGGAGGATTGCTCAGACGTCTTGGTAAGCGTCATTATCGACAGTATAGAATGAATGAATGAAAACGTTATGGGATGCAGACCAGAGAAAGACGTTTGTCTTGTTTACATCAGGGTCCCCCATTTTCAATTCATAGTGATAGCCTAACGTTGCAGTGTATCAATAACAGTTTGTTACTATTATTACTACTACTACCAATACTACTACTACTACTACTACTACTACTACTACTACTACTACTACTACCACTACTATTACTACTACTAATACCACTAATATTACTACTACTACTACTGCTACCTTTACTACTACTATTACTTCTACTACTACTATTACTGCTACTACAACTATACTGTATTTATTCATAACGTTATACATATTCGTTCACGTTAGATTGTGCATGGCTTTTACATTGAAAAATGTACTTGTCACGTGGTTCCGTTCTCCATTCTTCACATCAAAAACGAAAAACGAACTATCAAAACGTACACGGCCCATTATTGACTCGTTTTTTTCATTTGATTCTGATACCAAAATACGAAAAACAGGTCCGTATTTCAGTTTGCCCCCGTTTTTTCGAGTTTGGTTTCAAACGGAAATAGGAAACACCTCGTATTTCCGTTTTTTCGTTTTTCCTTTTGAAACGAAAAACGAACTATCAAAACGTACACGGACCCGCAGTCGTTTCTGATTGGTCTCCACTCTGGGAGCTCGTTATTCCGCCTATATCTCACACGAGGATTGGAGGACTCGTCTTTTGGAAAAACCGCCAACAAAACGTCTTTCCTGATTGGGTGAAAAAACACAAGCCCGAAGATAAAAGGCGACTCTCCAACTCGCTTCATTCATTTTCTAACTCGTTTAGTTAAAGAGAATAATAAACATGTCTGGAAGAGGAAAGACCGGAGGAAAGGTCAAGGCTAAGTCCAAGACTCGCTCCTCTCGTGCCGGGCTTCAGTTCCCCGTGGGTCGTGTCCACAGACTGCTGCGTAAAGGCAACTATGCTCATCGTGTTGGAGCCGGTGCCCCGGTTTATCTGGCGGCTGTGCTGGAATATCTGACCGCTGAGATCCTGGAGTTGGCTGGAAACGCTGCCCGTGACAACAAGAAGAGTCGTATCATCCCCCGTCACCTGCAGCTGGCCGTGCGTAACGACGAGGAGCTCAACAGACTGCTGGGAGGAGTGACCATCGCTCAGGGTGGTGTGCTGCCCAACATCCAGGCTGTCCTTCTGCCCAAGAAGACCGAGAAGGCTGCCAAGAAGTAAATTATTTAGCCTCTTCGACAAACTCTACAAAGGCTCTTTTCAGAGCCACCCACCTCTTCTTGAAAATGCAATATTTCCGTTTGTCAAAATACAATTTGGTTGTGTAACTTACGTTGTGTCTCGCTACCTCGGACATGAATGTAAGACGATAAACACGTAATGCATAACATTTGACCGTGTCCACTAATGGGTACACGTACAGTGCTGTTTAGAAGTCATGTTTAATGTGTTGTCTGTCTGCAGTGTTTTTGTCCCTGTTTTGAAGGCTTAACGATATAATGTAAAATTATAAATGGCATGTCATAGCGGTCAAGTGATGATTAATTTGAACTGAGAAAAACATAAATAGTAAGGGTTATATATACAGATTACAGCATGCACGAACATAAATTGACATAATGACAGCAATTTGTATTTCCACAATTGTTGGGGCTCAACTAGTAAACTATCTGAAGCGGTGCGACTCGTTGAGACCATTTTCTTTACCTGACAATGTTGCTGGTCTGGATCACTAATCACAAAATGGGTAGAACTACAAATCGTGTTTTGTAGCCGTGACTGTTTCATATAAATAGTGGGGGTCCATAAAAGAGCCTTTTGTGAGACAATGTACCACTTGACTGTATAATATAATGGTTGCTTGTGTAGATATTTAATGTGAGGTAGTGGGGAACATAATTATGTGCCAACATATGATCCAAACCGGTCTGAATAAATAAAGTTACATGAATCTGCTGTGTCCACTAATGGACCAAGCACGCAGTGTCCGAGGGAACCAAGGCTGTTACCAAGTACACCAGTCTTAAGTAAACTTCCCTGTCCATCTAACCCGTATGCGTGAATATTAAAGGCAACCAACTTGTGTTCAGCTTTTCGTTCAGCGTTTCTCTGATTGGCCACACGGCCAATCAATCAATCCACTAGCACACGCCCTCGCGCAAAGAGAGACGCGGCAGAACGCTGGTCGAACCAGCGGTGTTCTGTTGTGTGACTGTACTACAGCCGGTGTTCTGTTGTGTGACTGTACTAAACTCTTCCACCATATGACCGACATTTGACATACAGTACACCTCCTATCTATGTTGGGATTATGTTTGGTCATGACAAAACAATAAAAATCGCTACTGTTAGTAATGCTGCCACCACCCACTTCAATGACAGAGCTCTCATATTTGCGAATGCATAAACGATATCTTAAATTATGGCGATGTGTCTAATATGGCTGTCGCGAAGTCATTGATAAGCGACAGCCACATAATTTAAGATATAGTTTATGCATTCGCAAAATATGAGAGCGCGCCGCTGTCATTGAAGGGCTTCCTACAACAGAGCACCGCCGCTGCTGCTGCTGAAGCTGTATCAAGCCGGCAGCGGCGCACGGACGCCGGGGAAAAACCACCGCGTCGCCCCGCTGGCGTTTCAGGCTCAGCAGCCTCCACGGGCGAAATAACATATAACGTTACAGTTCCACACTGATGTACAGTGAGTGTCTAATATGGCTGTCGCGAAGTCATGCCTCTCCCTCTGAAAGCCCATCCACGCTGTCGCTGTGTATCATAGACTACCAGATTCACTCGTGTATAAACAAAGCCCATACAGTTATGAAATGCGCTGAACTAGAAAGCATAACGTTATTATGTTTCGCGTTCCATTGATTAACGCCATTACCTGCTGTGCTGTAGGAAGCAGAGGTACAGTAAGTTACAGTAGGTGTAGGTTACATGTTTAATCAAAGCCCATAACATTTTTTAGATGAATGATTGTGGATATAATATAGAAAACACATCATTATGATATTTGAAATATTATGAAAAATTGTATGGGCTTTGATTAAACATGTAACCTACACCTACTGTAACTTACTGTACCTCTGCTTCCTACAGCACAGCAGGTAATGGCGTTAATCAATGGAACGCGAAACATAATAACGTTACGCTTTCTAGTTCAGCGCATTTCATAACTGTATGGGCTTTGTTTATACACGAGTGAATCTGGTAGTCTATGATACACAGCGACAGCGTGGATGGGCTTTCAGAGGGAGAGGCATGACTTCGCGACAGCCATATTAGACACTCACTGTACATCAGTGTGGAACTGTAACGTTATATGTTATTTCGCCCGTGGAGGCTGCTGAGCCTGAAACGCCAGCGGGGCGACGCGGTGGTTTTTCCCCGGCGTCTGTGCGCCGCTGCCGGCTTGATACAGCTTCAGCAGCAGCAGCGGCGGTGCTCTGTTGTAGGAAGCCCTTCAATGACAGCGGCGCGCTCTCATATTTTGCGAATGCATAAACTATATCTTAAATTATGGCTATGTGTCTAATATGGCTGTCGCTTATCAATGACTTCGCGACAGCCATATTAGACACATCGCCATAATTTAAGATATAGTTTATGCATTCGCAAATATGAGAGCTCTGTCATTGAAGTGGGTGGTGGCAGCATTACTGACAGTAGCGATTTTTATTGTTTTGTCATGACCAAACATAATCCCAACATAGATAGGAGGTGTACTGTATGTCCACTGCTACCGCAGCTGAACACAATTAAGTTGGTTGGAACAGCAGCCCAACAAGTACACAAGTTGGTTGCCGCGCTGCCGCTCGCTTGCTCCTTGGATTTAATTTGGGACGTGCGCTTGCCTGCGCGTGGGGGCGGGGGGGGCGCGGCCAATCAGAGAAAAGCCGAACACAAGTTGGTTGCCTTTAATATTCACGCAACCCGCGTTCACCCAAAGGCCCTTTTCAGAGCTACCCACTTTGTTTTGAGAGTTCAGGTGATGAATGAATAAACATATCCCTATGTATTGTTGTTCTGTTTTTCCTGGACCATGTCTAGGATGCTGCCTGTCATAATGGGTTTCACCACCAGATGGAGTAAGTGCTCTACTAGGTGGAACAAGAGCCTCCAATAGATTTTCAGATTGGAGAAATTTGAATTTAGGATTTAACTGATTTTGGAAGGGAAATTGAGTTTGTTAGGTTAAAGGTCACGGTTGGGTTGAGGCTTAGGGTTAAAGCAGGGTTGAGGGCATCGGCGTATTTAGACCACTATCAGTAGGGCACGTGCCCTACTGATGATCATCTGTGCCCCACTTTTTTTTTTTTTTTTTTTTGACAAATGTTTTTTATTTTCCCTTTTTAACATGATCAAATGATCATTTAACATGATCAAATAATTATTATAATATTTTTTACTTCGCTTTGAAATATTATAGTGAAATATTTTGCACTGCATTTATCTGGTTGAAATCCTCCAACAGGCTCTTTTTTGTAAGTTGACTGGTTTGCACACCAATAATACAGTGCAATAATAGAATAGTAGAATAGATAGTAAAATTATGCAATAGAATGGCCAGAGTAAAATAGTGCTACAGTACAATCAACAGCGGGGTGTATTAGAAGGCTATGGTGAAGAGGTACGTTTTTAACTTATTTCTGAAAATATTAAGAGATCTAGCTTCCCTAATGTCCATAGGTAGTGTGTTCCATAACTTTGGTGCATAGTTAGCAAAGGCTGCATCCCTGATTTTCTTTAGACTGTGGCTTGGAACCTTCAATAGACCAGTAGTAGATGATCGCAATGTTTATACTTTGTATATAAGGAGGAGGACCTTGAAATCAATTCTAAATGTTACCAGAAGCCAGTGTAGGTTACTTACTTGTAACTTCGGGTTTGATCCAAGGAGTAATTGCTCTGTAACATTTCTCTTTTTGTTATAGGACCGACTAGTAGGATTTCAGTTTTGCCCTCATTTAATTTTAGGAAGTTGTTCGTCATCCATTTGTTTATTGCTAAGAGACAGGCGGAAATGGAGTTTATAGCTGTGTGATCATTTGGTTCAGCGGAGATGTACAATTGTGTGTCATCTGCGTAACTATGGAAACATACATTGTGCTTTCTAATGATGTCTCCTCAATGTTCAATGTTCAATGCAATGTTCAATGCAAGTAAAGCACTTTAAACTTTAAGTATGACTAAATGCTTTCTTGACTATATATAGTAACTGTTCCAAAATGCATAGATTTCTATGTATTTTAGGGGTTTGGGTGGCTAGCTCTTTTTAATATAAATGTCAGATTGTTTTATTTATTTCATAGATTTCTATGCATTTCAGGAGTTTGGGGGGCTGGCTCCCCAAAATAATTAAATAACATAACCCTAACCTAACCCTAAAACCGAAATAAAGTTAAAAAAAAATAGTTACAAAATCCACCCATTTTCGCCCACAAACCGGCCAAAACCGGCCTAACTTTTTTTCATACTTTTGTGTGCCCTTCTGTGCCCTACTGAACTGCTGGGTCTAGATATGCCCCTGGTATGAGATAGGCAAACTGCCCGGCGGGTAAAGTGTTAACTGACTAACGGCTCTACAAATACATTTAAAAATATATATATAATTCTGTACTCTTAATTGTTCATAATTATAATTACCTCATGCTTTTCCGCATGGTATGCAATTTAAAAGGTCTGGAGTCTCCATACATTTCAGTGTTCCTTCTAAACATTTCATTATCGTAAAAACGGACTCTATGTGTTCGGGGAGGTGTTCAGGGGAAAAACTGTAATTAAAAGGATTTGGGCCCGTGGGAACTGCCCGAGTTCTCAAAACTCATCAATTCGGTTCCTCCCCCTCTTCCCTTTTTTGGTTTCATCTTGGCTTCCTCTGGCGTGTGAGGAATTCGAACAGGTGAAACCTCAGTTCCGTCGTTAACATGCAGGGCAGAGGTGGCTTGTTGACCCAGTGAACAGAGTGCCTTTATTCCCCCGTCAACCTCTTCTGTGGCGGGATCCCACACTGCTGCCTCTCCCTGTGTGTGTGTGCACCTCTTAGGCAGCGCTCCAAGACCCCAGCCAGGCGGCCTGTAGCCTTTCTCCAACGCGTTCGTGTTTCCGCGTCTCTGATTGGCCAGGTCATGTGACATGTACGCCCAATCGTGGGACCGCAAGTTTTTGGATGGTTAAGCTTCGGCGCTCTTTCGAAGTTGGTTATGGTTAGAGTTTGTCTTAGAGCATGGCGATAGAATGCCTGCCCTGTTTCCAAACTCTAACCTTAACCAACTTTGAAATAGTTGCCTAAGCTTAACCAGTGATAAACTAGGCGATAGGTAGTTTGCAGGCTGTTCGACCCGGAAATAGGCGCAGAACTTGCCGTCCCACGATTGCCGCACATGTCACATGACCTGGCCAATCAGAGCACAAAAACGGGAACCCGGAAACACGGACGCGTTGGAGAAAGGCTACACGCAGCCAGGCGGCCTTGGGCGCAGTGCTGATGATGATGTCTGCTGTAGTCTGCGGGAGGATGTGACCCTCTCTGCGCCGCCCCCCTTTCCTCAAATAGATCCGCCATCACCTCTATTTTCTATCTTTCAAAATGTTCAGTTGCTATTGCATGCACCTATCTGTGTTTCATTACGCATATGAGTGCTTACCAACTGTTTTGCCTGTTTTATTGCAACACTACTATCACCGACATCTAAGAAGGGAGATCCCCCCTTGAACGGCCCTTCTAACTAAGGTGTCTCTCCTCCACATTGCCTGTGCTGCATTTTTTTCCATTGCTAGGTTTTAGTGAGTTTTTCCTTCACGTGGGGTATGTCTGGGAGTGTTGCATTTATTTTATTTATTTAATTTTTTTTGGACTTTATGGTGTTTTTGTGTTCTTGATTTATTGTGATGTTTCTTGACTTGTTTAAAGAAGACGTGTCCATGTCTGCTGTAGTGATGATGGTGTCTGCTGTAGTGATGATGATGGTGTCTGCTGTAGTGATGATGATGGTGTCTGCTGTAGTGCTGATGATTTCTGCTGTAGTTGGCCTCGCTCACCCTAGTCTGTAGGTTGTACTGGCCTTTCATGCTCCAAAAACCGCTACAACAAGTCAATATATAACTGAAAATGGTTTTGTTGGCAAATATTTTTCTACAGTATAATACAGTACAGAATGCGAGGGTACCGTAGCCTAAGGGCCGGGCGGTTAATCGAGATTAAACGGTTATAGTTGCCACGTGCCGTGTTGCTCTCATTCTTGTTTTGTAAATGCAGCGCACCCTTCCTTCACATTGGTTTCTCCAGTTATTTTGAAACTTCTTTGGTAACTTGTAGAAAATGACAGAAAGGCAGCCTTTAGTCGAGAAGAAAATGCATATTTTTTCACTTTAAATTTATTTCTTGTTTTTCAGTTCAATTATATTTAAAGTTCAGTTTGCATATGATGTTTTATCAAATAACCCTGGTTCTGTTTTTTGCCATAACTGAGCAGCCCTACCGTGGCCTTCTTATTTCTGTGTGAATTATTTAGTAGACATCAAGGAGGTTTAATTTAAACTCTGCAACATAGTTTAAATATAGAGGGGTTATATGCAGGTATACAGGTCTGAAGACACAGCATAGCTTTACTAGTAGCCTGCATTACATTTTCAGACACCACAGCCATTGACTGTCGGAGATCATGGATTTCTATTAAGTTCAATGAAAACATTTCTATACAATACCCACATGACCCATGACCACTTTCTAATAACTAAACTGACTTTCTCTTTTCTCCCTTTATTTTATCTGCCTCTTGCAAAAGAGTCTTTCAAACTGGTCTGGGCTCTCTGCCTTTGCTTTCCGTGCGTTTGGCTCATAATGATGACGTACAGTTTTCTGGTCGGTGTCAGATTTCTTACCGTGTATCCAAACCAACGACCGAGTGACAGAAGTACACTGGTCTGGTGCCCTTTTTAGTTACTGCTTCCTCATCCTAGTGGCTTGAGTCCGGTTCTGTGTCGGATCGTTGCAGGGAGTTTTCTTATGCGTCACAGACGCTTTTCCGCTAGACAAGATTGGTGCTGGTCCTCGTGTCCTGGAAGATTTCAATGTCCCAGACAAATGGGATAAATATTAATATCTGTGTTTACATTTAGTCATTTGGCCATTTAGCTGAATGCTTTTATCCAAAGCAACTTACAAGTTCTGTACAACAGGTCAGCAGGGACTAGGGTACAACTCTGAAAGCTAAGGGTAAGTAACATTGTTCGTCAAACGGTGTCAAGCCTGAGTGCTACAGGTGGGGGAAAATATCGATACGTAGTAGTATCGCGATACTTTGCGTGGTGATACTGTATCGATACAAGGACGCCAAGTAGCGATATTTTATTTATTTATTTAATATATATATATTATTTTAGTGTTTTTTTTTTGTATAAGGAAGTTGCATTGTTCATTTCAATACCTGTAATAGTACAGTAGTCCACACCCGCACACGTGTGCATTCAGTTAAGTTGGAATATGACTGTAATACAAAGTTTGTCAGGTACATGCAACACAGATTACAGTGTTGACATCTGTCTGCTTGAGAAAATCCCATTTGCTGCAATCAAAATGATTGAAATGAGATGAACAGACTGAAAACTTTATTTTATTAGATAAAACATGTTGACAACGTTTTACTTTGCAGTTGAAAAAAGGTAATAAATCACAATATATCACAATATTTATATTGCAATACTCAGCATATTGCAATATATTTTGAATCGCAATACTATTGTATCGTGACTTACTGTATGTATCGTGATAATATCGTATCGTGAGGCCTCTGGTGATTCCCAACCCTAGTGCATAGTAGGTAGTAGTAATATAGGCAAGGTCGATTCCTTAGTAGCAGAGTGCATAATGGTAAAAGACAGTATGAAAGTTAGTATTTATTTTATTTATTTATTATTCAGATATTGATTGAAGAAGTGTTGTTTTTAGCAGACAATTGGGCGGGTTTCAGCTGTCCAGACTGGTGTGTTCCACCATTGTGGAGCGAGGACAGAATAGCCTGCTTCTCTTTGATGACCTTGGATAGGAGTTGGTCTGAGGCGGCCAGAAGATGTAGAGTGAACTTCTAAGGGGTCTTGAGGGTGTGTAGTTAGAGACCATCGACCCGAGGTATAACGTTATTGAGCTCATTCAAATAACGTTACAGGCTAGATGCTTATGCTTATTGTCAATCAAAACATTCAGTTACCATTTGTAATAATTAATATTGCAACACCTCCACTCAGTCTGTGGAGATGGCTCTCTCTAGTCTCCACTCATGGAATGGCAGAAATATGTTGATGGGGGGGGGTCTGCGTTTTCAGCAGGTCCATCTGTATCAACAGGCTATGAACGCTACGCAGAGTGGGCAACATGTTGTTGGCACAGAGGTAAAATTACTGAAAGGTAAAAAGTCGTATTTTTAGAGCCACATTGCTGCAAACACTAAATGACCGGATGGAAGATGCCGTTGATGTCTGGTGACCCGAGCTGAAATCGATATTAGAAGACCTCGTTGAAGCCAAAGAACCTCCGGAACTAAGACACACTTTAGAGGTCCGTAGCGGTAGAACGTTAACAATAGATGAACATCTCTATCGATAGCCGATCCATAACGATATGGCGATTGAGGCAACTGAGGTTTCTCACATTTACAGTCATGTCGACTGTACATGCAAAAAAAAGCCATATAAAATCATAACAATAGGACAACAAGGCGAGACAAAAGTAAGGATAACAAATCAATTAAAACACGTACAACTTGATTGACGAAGGTTGGCGATCAAGGTTTTAAATTCTGCAACAGAGGGGAGAATCTCGAGCTTCAAGGGCTGTTGGAGTTGTTTTCATGAGCTTGAGGGGCATCGTAGCGAAATGCAGATTCACCCTGTTCCGACCTTACGGACAAGCCAGTCACTAGAACGGGTTAGGGTGTGTAGTCGTTCAGCGGTGCAGGGGTCATAGCCTCCTATAGCGTGGTTTGCATACAGTGGTGTCAAATTCAGCACAGCCATAATCCCCTGTCACATGCTGAATATTAGGCCCAGCCCAGCCAGGAGCTGAGAAATGGCCAAGAGCAACCGGACTCAGCCCTGTGGGCTTCCTCTCCTCTCTGTCCTCGCAGTCTTCTAACCACGTGGTGATTTCATTACTCTTGTCGCTCTCATCTGAACCTTCTACCTCTCTGTTTTATGAATATGCTATTTGTTTTCAGTGTATTGTGCCACGGTTTTCATTTACAGTGATGTCGAGTGTACATACGGGAGTTGAGGGGGGAAAAAAGGTATATATAAAATCACACAGAATATAAAATCATAACAATAAGATGAGTAAGGATAAACATGTACAACTTGATTGACAAAGGTTGGAGATCAAGGTTTTAAACTCTGCAACAGAGGGGAGAATCTTGAACTTTAAGGACCGTTGGAGTTCATTCCATGAGCTAGAGGGGCATCATAGCAAAATGTATATTCACCCTGTTCAGAGCAAACTCTGGGGACCTTAAGGACCTGCCTATATACGTATAATGGGAAGAAAGATGCAAGGTGTCGGCAGACAGTTGTTATCGGCCGATGTGGGTTTGAAAAGCACAAATGTTATCCGTCCGATTGTAGAATTGACTTTTTTTGTGACCTTTCATACAGGTATAAGAGTATAAAGGTCTTTTGTTTAAAGAGTAAATTGATTCCACTTTTCCTTTTAATTTATCTGAACCTTCTACCTCTCCGTTTATGAATATGCTACTTGTTGTCATCGACGTAGCCTCCTGTAAGAGTGTTATGTGTTTCGACCACAGGCCAGCCTTGTTGTTTTCAGTGTAACGTGCCACGGCTTTCTGCAATCTTCACTTCCTGCTTTTGAGCCAAACTAGGCTTCCTGTCCCTCTGACCAAGCAGAAGCTGGCTGACCTCATGCGTATCATATCACTGAATGTTTTGACTAGATTTTTTTCTTTTTGGTGAAGATTCACAAAGCTGCACAAAGCTCGCCTTCGGGCCCAGATGTAAAGAACCGACGTGTTTTGGATGGTATATAAACCCGTTGTTGTTGTGCACTGCTGTCACGTAGGCCGCATGGACCAAAATGTGTAGATTTATAAAAATATAAAATATATATGTAAATGTTCCGTTTTTGTCAGGATTATCAGTTCCTCTTCTACATGTCATTAGTCACACTTTCACTACAGGGCCTTAACGGTGCCAACTGACTCTGTATTCACGCCCGTCTGCCTTCCCTACGGTAAGATTCTGATTTCTATTTCCATGTTTGATTTGATTTGATTTTTTATTTGAAATCTTTATTTCGAACATGCAATGAATACAAACAAACAATAACAAAAGCAAAACAACTCAATCTACATGTTCGAAAAGGAGTAGGAAGAAGTATACACTTATTTAATCCTACCCCTTTTCCACTACTCAAATGAGTGTACTATTTTAAAACATAAAAAAAAAATTATATATATATATATATGCAAAACAAAAAAACAAAAACGATATATGTAAAACATGAAAGAAATAAAAAAAAATTATTAAACACCCGTGAATATCAAGTCCCTTCCTCATCCCTGTACCTTGTGAACATCATTTCCTTATACATCAGTTTGAATTGTCTCATGTTTGGACATTTCTTTAGCACCACATTTAGACTGTTCCACAGTTTCACTCCACATATCGAGATGCAGTGTCTTCTCATGGTAGTGCGTACATTTAGCACTTTTAAATTGTGTTCTCCCCTCAGATTATAACCCCCCTCCCTATCAAAGAACAATTCTTGAATGTTTCTTGGAAGTGCATGACTTTTTGCTTTATACATTAATTGTGCCGTTTTAAATTCCACAAGATCATTTAACTTCAATGTCTTTGACTCCAAAAACAATATGTTAGTGTGATCACAATAACCTGCAATGTGAACTATCCTTATGGCCCTTTTTTAGAGTATAAAAAGTGGTTGTAGTGTAGACTTATAATTGTTTCCCCAGACTTCAGCACAGTAATTTAAATATGGTAAAACTAGTGAACAGTAGAGAATGTAGAGTGATTTTCTATCCAGAATGTGCTTTACTTTACTCATGACTGAAATGCTTCGTGAGAGTTTAGATTGGACATGTTTTATGTGAGGTTTCCAACAGATTTTATGGTCTATTATTACACCTAGGAATTTATTTTCATAAACTCTTTCAATAATCACATCAGTTATTTTAACTTGTACCTGAGTATCCAATCTACAGTTTCCAAACAACATAATTTTAGTTTTGCTCAAGTTCAATTGTAGTGGCCGCTTGTCGCTCCCCAATGAATAGACAAGCGTCCACGGTGCACCCGCATTTACTTATCCTACTCAGTCCCAAAGTTGTGATGTTGAATGAATTGAATGTCCAAAGTTGCTCCTCTTACGGTTTACAGGGTTTATTGTTGTTCAAAGGTAAATGATAGTGAGTGAAGGGTTTAAACAGAACAGTTGTCAATTGCTCAGATCCAACAGTGAAACAGGTAGAAAATTGTATCCTAATACACAGGTGCACAAAGATCGCAGTGATCACCTTGGCTATTTATAGGAGTGGGCTGTAATGGGTGGTGAGCCCTCTAGTGTCCAAACATAAATAAGACAGTCTAAAACAGTGCATTGATCTAATATATAATATAATATATAGATAATAATAATACTACTAATAATAATAATAATAATAATAATAATAATAATAATAATAATAATAATAATAATAATAATAATAATAATAATAATAATCTATAACAAGAACACTCATTGGCCTTTACATCAATGATAATTTGTTTCTATCAAACCATTTCTTCATTTCAGATGTAATGACCTCTAAAAGCTGCTGGACATTCTCACCAGAAAAAAAAAAATTAGTGTCATCCGCAAATAAAATACATTTAAATATATTGGATACTTTACATATCTCGTTAATGTACAAGATGAACAGTTTTGTTTCTAATGGAGACGGTGTATCGGTTCAGATGGCCTGTAGTTACAGATAATCGGTGAACTCTGAAATATTTAGAGTTGGATCTCTGTCACTCAGTTGGCTCTGACTCTACCGAGTCTCACTTGGCTCTCCTGACTCTATCAAGCCTCAGTTGGCTCTCTTGACTCTTATCGAGCCTCGGTTGGCTCTCTTGACTCTTATCGAGTCTCACTTGGCTCCCTTGACTCTTATCGAGCCTCGGTTGGCTCTCTTGACTCTTATCGAGCCTCAGTTGGCTCTCTTGACTGTTATCGAGCCTCGGTTGGCTCTACTGTGGTGAAATGGTTCACATTCTTCTCAGTCAGGTCCACTCTGGTCTATTAATGTTATCTTTCTATAGTCACAGACGGTTCCCCTGCTATATATATATATATATATATATATATATATATATATATATATATATATATATATATATATATATATATATATATATATATATATATATACACAACATTATTGTACATGCTATCATAGTTATATGTAGGTATATAGGAACTGTTCTCCAATTTCTATTCTAATTCGTGTATTATACTAGAGCGTACATCCCTGGTCTATTTTATTTTCTATTGTGCTTCTATTTTAATTTAGCTTTACATTCCATTTGATTTTATTCTACCGTAATCGTCTGTCCTTTAATGTCGCACCAAAAACGACCAAATCAAATTCCTTGTATGTGTAAAACTACTTGGCAATATAAAGACCTTCCTTGATTCTCAATTTGCCTTCATTCATGTCCCCTCTCTTCCAGCTCCCACAGGTGACGTGTCCTCTCTTCCTCTGGAGCGCCCTCTGCCCCGGTCAAACCTCACGACCCACCCGCACCTCCGTCACCCCCCTGCACCGAGCCTCCGCCCAGAGTCGCCCCCGAAACCCTCCAGACGCGTCTCTCCGAGCAAAGCTCCTCCCAGCAGCACAGCAGCACAGCGCACCATGGCAGGTCGAGGAGGCCCGGCGCGGACCAACGGCACGGCGGCAAGCAAATATATCTGCCAGTTCATCGTTCTCCTGGGAGAGTGGGCGGTGGGCAAGTCCAGCCTGGTGCTGCGCTTCGTCAAGGGCCAGTTCCATGAGTACCAGAAGAGCACCATCGGAGGTGAGTGGGGGGGGGGGAGTAGAGCTGGTCGTCTGGTGATCGAGTTTATAGTATCGAATCAAATAAAATTTATTAGTAAGGCCCGACAGCACACGTTAATGTCACCATGGGCCGGACACGTCTTCTTTAAACAAGTCAAGAAGAAACATCACAATAAGTCAAGAACAAAACAAAAACACCATAAAGTCCTACACATTTAAAATAAATGCTAAATAAATGCAACACTCCCAGACATACCCCACGCGAAGGTAAGGAAAAACTCACTAAAACCTAGCAATAAGAAAAAATGCACCACAGGCAATGTGGAGGAGTAGCATGTTGTCCTTGCAGTAGCATCTAGTCCCGGTAGTAGCATATTGTCCCTGCAGTAGCATCTTGTCCCAGCAGTAGCATCTAGTCCCTGTAGTAGCATCTTGTCCCATATTGTCCCTGTAGTAGCATCTTGTCCCTGTACTAGCATCTTGTCCCTGTACTAGCATCTTGTCAGCTAACTAGCTAACTAGCATGTCCTATATGCTCTGTAAATACTAATGTACAGATACCGAGATGGCACACCATGTACCTGTTTATTGCACTGTTTTATTGGATTCTATTAATATGTTGTACCACTGTATTTTATTGGATTCTATTATATGTTGTACCACTGTATTGCACATCGTCGCGGGCAAGACCAGCCGCATTTCATTGTATACCTGTATGCCGTGACAATTAAAACTCTTGAATCTTGAATCTTGAATCTTGTCCCTATAGTAATATCTTGTCCCTGTAGTAGTATCTTGTCCCTGTACTAGCATCTTGTCCCTGTACTAGTATCTTATCCCTGTAGTAGCATCTTGTCCCTGTAGTAGCATCTTGCACCTCGCATGGTCGCCTCCGCCGTCACCCGTGAGTGAATGGGTGAATGTGAGGAACATCAATTGTAAAGCGCTTTGGATAAAAGCTGTTATATTAATTTACCATTTTTTCTGTCTCTGTTCTGAAGCGATGGTCCACAGAACGGGGTCTGCCGTCGCGTCTCTAATTGTTTTCTCAGCGAGATGATGAGGAACACTATAGTGCCTTTTCTCCAACTAACAATAGCCAAAAGAAAATCACGGACGCTGCCTCTACGAATTACACACCAAAGCCATGGAACACCCTGCCTATGGACATGAGGGAGGCTGGATAAAGCTATGGAACACCCTGCCTATGGACATGAGGGAGGCTGGATAAAGCTATGGAACACCCTGCCTATGGACATCAGGGAGGCTAGATAAAGCTTTGGAACACCCTGCCTATGGACATTAGGGAGGTTGAATAAAGCTATGGAACACCCTGCCTATGGACATTAGGGAGGTTAGATAAAGCTATGGAACACCCTGCCTATAGACATCAGGGAGGCTGGATAAAGCTATGGAACACCCTGCCTATAGACATCAGGGAGGCTAGATAAAGCTATGGAACACCCTGCCTATGGACATCAGGGAGGCTAGATAAAGCTATGGAACACCCTGCCTATGGACATCAGGGAGGCTAGATAAAGCTATGGAACACCCTGCCTATGGACATTAGGGAGGCTGGATAAAGCTATGGAACACCCTGCCTATGGACATTAGGGAGGCTAGATAAAGCTATGGATCACCCTGCCTATGGACATTAGGGAGGCTGGATAAAGCTATGGAACACCCTGCCTATGGACACTAGGGAGGCTAGATAAAGCTATCTAGCGGTTGGGACCTTGCATGGTTGCCTCCGCCGTTGGTGTGTGAGTGAATGGGTGAATGTGAGGAACAAATTGTTAAGCACGTTGGATAAAAAAGATATATGCACCATTTACCATTTTTAGAGTAGCTTCAAATGTATCGCCATACAGGATACAGTTCGGGCACACACAACCGGGGTTTTGCTACACTGCAACCGCGGTCTTTGAAAACCGTCCAGGGTGAAGTTTTGCGCACATCCCGGTTGCAGTAGGTGCGTGTGGGCATAGCAACCGAGGTTATTCCCAGTGTTTACAGCAGAGCTGTCGCAATTATTTCCCATGTTCACGGCAGACTGTCGCAAACAATAGTAAGTTAGCAACCGAGCACGGGGTTAGAGTGATTAGAGCAGAGCCAGCTACACCAGTGTTTACAGCAGAGCTGTCCCAAGTAGCGTTATATGAAAATGATTGTAACAAACTTTTGTTCGAAACGTATTGTTGAAGAGTGTTGTCTCGACTGATGTCTGTTGTCGCATTCCTGACCAGACCAGAGTAAAACCTGTAGCTGCGGCTAAACTAAACTCATGTGTTGTCAAGTTATTGTTATAAGGAACCCAGTCCAGACTGCATCCCCTTAACAATTGTTTGTATTGAGCCGTATTGTATTGTACCCATTCTGCAATGTGTTAAATAACGTTTGCATCCATTCATTATACTAGCATTAACGTTACCACATTATTGCGTTAACATGTAAGCTATCTATTATACATAGAGAATGCCATTCACATTAGCATGTAGCTAACAACACCGGAGATATTTTTGTGAGACTAAGGCGGCGGTTACACCTTTCGTTTCATTTTCGTTTCATTGTCAGATGAGTTTCGCCGCAACGTGGCAGCCTCGAGTCACACTTTCGTTTTTGTCACCTGGGCACAGTGATGTAGTACACTGCCAAAGCAGTAGGTGGCAGTAGGTGGCGAACATGAAGGCAATTTCAACCAATCAGAACTTGAATGTGCCAATACACTTCCTGGAAGTTCCTGCAAAGAAATGTCAACAAGGCGGGGGCCTATGGGCGCCACCATCTTGCCTTAGTATTTACCCAATGCAGCAATTCTTTTTCAGCAAAGCCTAATAAAAGTGCAATAAACAAAACGGATACATTCACTGTGTGTTCTGCCTGTCATTTGTTGATGAAACAAAACTAACATCAACACAAGTGACCACCAAGAGCGGATAGTTTAGTCTAAAAAATTATCGGTAGCTACATTGTTAGCTGCATGCTAACGTCAATGGAGTATGCCATTATAACAGTATAGCATTGTGGCTAGAAGCTAACGTTAGCTCACGCTAGTTAGCCAGCACCAAACTGATGATATCGGGAGCAGAATGAATGGATGTAAACTTTATTTAACATATTGCATAATGGGTACAATACAATACAGCTCAATACAAACAATTGTTAAGGGAATGCAGACTGTTGTAGCTTGGACTGGGGTCCTTATAACAATAACTTGACAACACATGGTAGCTGCAGCTATTTGGGACACAGGGACACGGAGCTGGGAGCTCTGTCCCAAACACACACACACACCCACACACACAAACTCTGTTGTCACCGGAGGGCACGCAGATGGTATCTACTGCGCATGGGCGTTTTCGCAACAACGGCTCCGTGAAGGCTACACGACTGTTGTCGGCGAGTTTTTGGCGCTGCTCAAAAACGCAAACACAATTTAGCGTTTCAGCTAGGGCCACAACGTATCCACCAAAAAACGCCAAAAAAAAGCATTTCTGTGTAAAAGGGACATCAAACGTATTCAAAAACGTATAAAAACGAGCACAAAAACACTGTGTGTAACATGCCCCTAAACTATCCGCTCTTGGTGGTAAATTGTGTTGCTGTTGGTTTTGTTTCATCAACAAATGAGAGGCAGAACACACAGTGAATGTATCCGTTTTTTTTATTGCACTGTCTTTCTTTGCTGAAAAATATATGCTCCGTTGGCTAACGCAAGGTATTTAAAGATGGCCGCTTTGTGTTGTTTTTAAGCAGGAAGTGTAGTGAGCATTCAACCTTTCTGATTGGTTGAAATGGCCTTCATGTCTGAACAAAATCGCCGCCTACTGCTTTGGCATTGTACTACATGTATCGGTTGCTGGTTTTCCAGCCGCCATGAGTACGCGGTTATACGCGGTTATTCACCTGTGTGGACAGAGGTTTATTTTTTTCAAAACTTCGGTGTCATTAATACCCGTGATCGTGTGGACATAGCTGTTTCTTTACAAAGTTCAGTTTTAAATTACAACAGAGCAGCGTTCTTAAAAATTACATGAATTATGATGACTATACATTTTTAATGTGATCTCATTTGAATCCGTCCACCTCTTCGTAACCCTTTCACTACCACACTACAGAACCCTTTACTATTAAACTGTCTCTAGTGTGATAGTAAAGGGTTAACATTCGTAGGGGTAGTGAAAGGGTTAATATTCAGTAGTGTTGCAGTGAAAGGGTTAACCATTCGTTAGAGTGGCAGTGAAAGGGTTAACATTCTGTATTGTCACAGTGAAATGGTTAACCATTCGGTAGTGTGATGGTGAAAGGGTTATTAACATTATGTATTGTCACAGTGAAATGGTTAACCATTCGGTAGTGTGACAGTGAAAGGGTTAACATTCTGTATTGTGGCAGTGAAAGGGTTAACCATCCGGTAGTGTGACAGTGAAAGGGTTAACAATCTGTATTGTCACAGTGAAAGGGTTAACCATTCGGTAGTGTGACGGTGAAAGGGTTAACATGCTGTATTGTCGCAGTGAAATGGTTAACCATGTGTCAGTGAAAGGGTTAACGTACCGTGTCTCTCGTCTTCTCTCCAGCCGTCTTCCTCAAACAGACTGTATGTCTGGATGACACAACGGTCAAATTTATGATCTGGGACACTGCTGGCCAGGAGCGGTACCACAGCATGGCGCCCATGTACTATAGAGGAGCCCAGGCTGCCATCGTGGTCTACGACATCACCAACACAGTGAGTCACATGGTCTATGACATCACCAACACAGTGAGTCACATGGTCTATGACATCACCAACATAGTGTGAGTCACATGGTCCCAGACGGACTCCCATCAGCCCGGGAGTTGACCCTTGGCTCACACTATGACCCCCTGACCCCTGGCTCCCCATTGCTGCACGTATCCGCTTCAAGGCCCTCGACCTAGCATACCGTGCGGCAAAGGGAACCGCTCCCGCCTACCTCCGGTCAATGGTCTCTAACTACACACCCTCAAGACCCCTACGCTCTGCATCTTCTGGCCGCCTCAGACCTACTCCTATCCAAGCTCCCGGAGGGTCATCAAAGAGAAGCCGCCTATTCTCAGTCCTTGCCCCACAATGGTGGAATGAACTACCCATCCCAGTTAGGACAGCCGAATCCCGTCCAATCTTTCGCCGTCGACTAAAGACTCACTTCTTCAACCATTATCTGAAATGTTATAAAAAAAAAGAAAAAAGAAAATGACTAACCTTACTGTCATGCACTTGTCCTAATAAACTAACCTACACTGTAACACACAACACTTTGATGAACATTGTTACTCAGCTGATAGAGTTGTACCCTTCTTGCTGTCTTGTCGTACAGAACTTGTAAGTCGCTTTCGATAAAAGCGTCAGCTAAATGACTAAATGTAAATGTAAGCCTGGGTTGATCATTACTTAATATCGCAGACAACCAGAGACCTTTTGTTCCTGTAACTGTAAAAGTCATATAGATGATTTAAAGTTTAAACGCGTATAATTCTTTATTGCCTGTATTTATGGTAACGATGGGGCATACAGACCCTCAGCTGCACCTTTGTTTACACTGTTCATTTTTCTCACATTTTTATATTCAGATCCAATTTGATTGCCTATATGTATGTCTTTCTACTATTACCTGTACATCCCTTCCCACATGCTGCAATGATGCAGAATTCATAAAAGTTATCAATAAAGGAATATCTTATCTTATGATGAGATATTCCTTAGGGGGTATGGCAGGTACAGGTATGGGCAGGGTAATAGTAGAAAGACATAAATATAGGCAAAACAATCCGATCTGAATATAAAAATAATAATAAACCGAAAGTAAACCGTGTAAGCAAAGGTGCAGGTGAGGGTCTGTATGCCCCATCAGTTATATTGTACACAATAAATATAGGCAATACTAATTAGAATCTGAATATATACTAATGAGTAAAAATAATCTGTATACATAAGGTACCCTAACTGGCATCAGATACATTGTAGTCTGTGCAGGTTAGGTGGTAAGAGGTTAGAGGTAATCATAATCTTGTTTTATCATAATGTTTTATTATTATGCTTGCTGTGTGTCTATATATATATATATTAGTGCTGTCAATCGATTACAATATTTAATATGATTAATCTCATGATTGTCCATAGTTAACTTGCGATTAATCGCAAATTAATCGCATCTTTATTTATTTTTATTTTTGTATCTACCGTAAACAGATATTTTTCAAGTTCCAAGTTTTAATACTCTTATCAACATGAGTCAACAAATGCTTGCTTTATGCAGCCATTTAACACAAAAGGATGACCCTCATGCATTGCAAATTTGCATCAAATTTAAAACAGTGATGCACAAAATAACTTAAAAGAAAATAATAATTTAAAACAATGAATAAAGTGTGCATGACATAATAGGGGAAAGAAAACGTTAGGAACTTGTTACATTCACCCACACAAGGGCTGAGTAATCACCCCCCCCCCTCTCTCTCATACACACTCTCCCAGCTCTCTTTCTCTCTTGCCCCTTCAAATCAAATCAAATTTATTTGTAAGGCCCGACAACACACGTTAATGTCCCCATGGGCCGGACACATCTTATTTAAACAAGTCAAGAAGAAACATCACAATAAGTCAAGAAACAAAACAAGAACACCATAAGGTCCAACAAATTTAAAATAAATGCAAAATAAATTAATGCAATGCAAACACTCCCAGACATATCCCACGGGAAGGTAATGGAAAAACTCACTAAAACCTAGCAATAGGAAAAAATGCACCACAGACAATGTGGAGGAGAAAAACCTTAGAAGGGCCAATTCAAGGGGGGATCTCCCTTCTTAGATGTCGGTGATAGTAGTGTTGCAGACGGACAGTTGGTAAGCATGCACTCGTGTGTGTAGTGAAACACAGATGAGTGCATGCAATAGCAACTGAACATTTAGAAACATTTAAGATAGAGCTGATAGCCGATCTATTTGAGGCACAGGGGCGGCGCAAAGAGGGTCGCGTCCTCCCTGTCTTAATCACGGGACGTTCAACACTCCGGTCATAACTCCGAGACAGCCGGAGACAGGGGGACAGGGGGCGGCGCAGAGAGGGTCGCAACCTCCCTGTCATCATCGCGGGACGTCCAGCACACCGGTCATCACTATGAGACAGCCGGAGACAGGGAGACAGGAGGGCACGCAGAGAGGGTCGCATCCTCCCGGTCTTCATCACGGGACGTCCGACACTCCGGTCATCACTCCGGGACAGCAACTCACAGGGAGACAGGGACAGGCGTTAGACAGCTCGCGTGATTGTAATGGGCGGACATAGCAATAGATACAAGTGGTAAGCATATATGTGAATAGAATAGATGTATGAAGTAAGAATATTAAGTAGGGATGTCCCGATCGCCTTTTTTTGCTCCCGATCCGATCCCGATCATGTGATTTTAAATATCTACCGATCCCGATCGTTCCCGATCCGATTTTTCACATTAGTAATCAATTTTGACGCATTTTTGTCAGAAACTGGCGGAGCAAGACAAGCCCCTCTGTTGCCTATAGTCCCGTGAGGGGCGCGAGCGCGGCGGCTCTTGTTATTACATTCACCCTGAGAAATGTGCTTCATGAGAAATATTAAAAGTTTCAATATATGTTTGCACATTAGTATACATTCAGTGTTCGACTTACGGTCTGAAACACCGACGATAATCCTCAGTCACAGCAAACAATTGACGTTATCCAGGTGAAAAGTTAGTCTGAAAACTCCGCCTCCAGCCTGCTGCTTCATGAGTTTTTCCTCCACACGGAATATCCTCCTTGCAAACATTGCAATTGCTGTTGGACTGGCTTGCAGTGGCGGCTGGCCACCGGGGGCGCTAGGGCGCCAACCCACCTGTTAAATGAGAGAAGAAGAAAAAATATTATTTTTTTAGTTTTTTGTTTTATAGCCCTATAAATAATATAAACATGTTTAAAATGAATAATATTTACTCATTTTAAGTATGTTTGTGTTTCCAATGCACAATATAACGTTAATATATCAAATAAAAAAATAATCGTTTTCCTGAACAGGAAGTGACTCACTCCTGCCGCATTTCTCCTGCCGCATTTCTCCTAGCCGTATTTCTCGGCCCGGGCTAGACGCAATCACGCTCTGAGTGCACGTCACTGTTTCATCGCTGTATCCGTCGCAGCCAATCAGTGCGTAATGCGTTGTGCGTTGAAATATGATGTTTATGATGGAAGCCGGGCGCAATTTCAAGCGGTCTAGGCAAGCATTTAGAATTTCCGTCTAGAATTTCCGTAGCCGCATTTCGCGGAGACGCTCTCTGATTGGCCGACGCGGCGATGCCAGTTTTTTCCTTAGCCATAGTTTGCAACATGTTCGAGGCTGTGTGTTGTGAACTTGTGATTCAGTCTGGAGTCTGGACAGTGGGCAGTGAGTGTGGATATACATCGACAACAGTCTGGGGGACAGTCAGTGGACATACACTTTATTAAGCCCTCCGGCTGGACCACGATTCAATTAAACAAAGTGAGTTTATGCTGTTGTGTTGTGATGCAGCTATTTGTTGTTAGCTCACAAAGTACTTGTTGGTTGTTGGCTAACAACAAGCTATATGGATGCAGTGTGGAGGGACATGCATGGACAATGGACATCAACACAGTCTGGACAATGGAGTGGATATACTTTATCAAGCCCTTCTGCCTGCTGTCAACTTAACAACAAGGTAGATTTGCGATCTCTCTCTCTCTCTCTCTCTCTCTCTCTCTCTCTCTCTCTCTCTCTCTCTCTCTCTCTCTCTCACTCTCTCTCTCTCTCTCTCTCTCTCTCTCTCTCTCTCTCTCTCTCTCTCTCTCTCTCGCGTGCTCTCTCTCTCTCTCTCTCTCTCTCTCTCTCTCTCTCTCTCTCTCCTCTCTCTCTCTCTCTCTCGTGCTCGCGCTCTCTCTCTCTCTCTCTCTCTCTCTCTCTCTCTCTCTCTAACTAACGTGATTCTCTCTCTCTCTCTCTCTCTCTCTCTCTCTCTCTCTCTCAGCCACTCAGCTAACGCTTCTCTCTCTCTCTCTCTCTCTCTCCTCTCTCTCTCTCTCTCTCTCTCTCTCTCTCTCTCTCTCTCTCTCTCTCTCTCTCTCTCCAGCCACTCAGCTAACGCTTCTCTCTCTCTCTCTCTCTCTCTCTCTCTCTCTCTCTCTCTCTCTCTCTCTCTCTCTCTCTCTCTCTCTCTCTCTCTCTCAGCCACTCAGCTAACGCTTCTCTCTCTCTCTCTCTCTCTCTCTCTCTCTCTCTCTCTCTCTCTCTCTCTCTCTCTCTCTCTCTCTCTCTGTGCGTGTGTTTGGAGACGGAGCGAGTTTGTTTCTAACCTTTCTATTTATATATTGTGTTTCAAGTTGTGAATTAGACTGTACTTTATTTGACTGGTTGTGTGTTGCTTGGTCAGATGTCCGCTGCCAGTGACATGCCAATGCGTGGTACATATGTTTGCAAAATGTTTGGTATAGCGCCCTCCCATGAAAGAATGTAGCAGCCGCCACTGCTGGCTTGACTTTCTATTTTAAAATGCTTAGTTCCAAACCTCTAGCTGCTCAAGTCAGTGGATAACCGTGTTTCGGGAGCGACGTGTTGTTGTGATGTAAATTAAAGGGAATGTGTTTGTTGCAACGGTGTAAATTAAAGGGAATGTGTTTGTTGTGGACAATTATTCTGCTCTGTTTGACAATAAATACATTAATGATATATTATATGTAATTTAAAACCAAAACTAAGGCCTCCGTATGAGGTTAAGACGTGAACATGGTCATGTTTGTTGAATAAAAAAATAAAACTCTTTTTTTGACTGCCGATTTTTATTAAAAAAAATGTCCCGATCACGATCCTCTGAAAAGCACGTGATCGGCGCCGGATCGGGACATCCCTAATATTAAGTGAATAGAATAGAAGTACTTAACCCAGCAATGAAACCACGTTGACAGACCACAAACCACGTTGACAGACCACGGACAGAAGACGGTAAGAAGCTGATCCATGGCCTCGGTGGTGCACGTAGAACAGTCACTGCAATCTTCCTCACCTGTCTCACCCCCCCATCTCTCTCTATCTCTCACACACACACACACTTCAGAAACAAACATAGTATCAATGAGAGCATCAATAATACACCTGAGTGAAGTCTAGTAAAAAAAAAAAAAAAAAAGTTAAGTAAAAAAAAAAAAAAATCTTAAAAGTTAATCGTGAGTTTAAAAAAATAGTGGCGTTAATAGAATTGGGCGTTAACGCGTTAATAACACGTTAACTTTGACAGCTTTAATATATATATATATATTAGTGCTGTCAATAGATTAAAAAAAAAGTAACAAATTTATCTCACAATTTTCTGTAATTAATCTAGATTAAAAATCAAATTTTTTCTACTTAAGACCGAAGCTTGTAACAGATATTTACTTGAGTAAAATCATGGAATTAATGTAGAATCAACACAAAAAGTATATTTAGATTCAAAGTCTATTTTAATAGCTTTCTTTGAATACAGTTTCTCTCTTGTGAAATACAAATGTTCAACAAAACCATCAACATTGACTCAGCTAGACCTCTTTCTTCTATCCGTGGCGCTAACAGAAATAAAAACAACCCAGGCCTATGTTAAAGTGCAGATTGGCTTAGAGGACGATAATGTCTTGTATATGTGAGGATTCGCCTGTTCCCTGAACTTTTCCCTGTCTACTCTCCTTCACCAGCCTCCACCCTTGCGATGATTTACTCTCCTCTACTCTTCACCAGCCCCCACCCTTGGACTTTCTTGTTCAATTACCATCACACAGCTGTCATAGTTTGTGATTAGCGCCCCTGAGGGCTTTATATACCTGGACCTCCCTTCCAGTCCTTGTCGGGTCATTCTGTATCTGTGTCTGTGTTCATGGAGTTCTGTACGTTACCATTCTGTACGTCACCATCACCTGCCGCGTCTCCGGCGTGAGACGACGGCCCAGCCATCACCACCTGTCGCCGTTTGCCTGGAGTGGGACACCGTCTTCGCTCTCTAATTCTCTACGGGAGGTTTTCCAGTGTTCCCACTCCAGACGTCAAGGCGGCACGCCATCGCTCCCGATTACACGGGAGGAAGGCGTCTCTTCGTGATCCTCGTTCCTGGGGTGAGGCTCGTCGTCGCTCCCTAGTATTCCACGGGAGGACGGCGTGTTCCCATCCCGGTCCCCTGGGACCCCCTTTGTTCTGCGCTGCCCGTCTGCAGCATCCGAGGAGGAGGAGGAGGATCTCCGTGCCCGGCCCCGCTGTCGGGCCCCTGTCTCCGTGCCCGGCCCCCGCTGTCGGGCCCCTGTCCCCGTGCCAGGCCCCGCTGTCGGGCCCCTGTCCCCGTGCCAGGCCTCCGCCGTCGGGCCCCTGTCCCCGTGCCAGGCCTCCGCCGTCGGGCCCCTGTCCCCGTGCCAGGCCTCCGCCGTCGGGCCCCTGTTCCCGTGCCAGGCCTCCGCCGTCGGAACCCTGTCCTCATCCCTGTAAGCAGCTCTGGCCCTCGCCCTGTCCAAGGCCTTAACCCTGTTCTCTGTCCCTGTCTCCAGCCCGCCTCTCCGGGCCTCTGTCCCTGTCCCCCTCTCCAGTGCCCCTGGTCCTGACACTTAGCCCTGGTCCTTAGCCCTGGCCTTTAGCCTTAGTCCCTTAGCATGTTCGCCTCTTAAAGGCACAGTGCCGCATTTTCCATATTTCCTTGACTCTAGTGTTTTTGTGTTTTCCCTTAAAGGGACTGTGCCGCTTTTTGTTCTATAATAAATATTTGCCCTGTTTTGGCTTACTCTCATACCTGTCTTGTGTTGTGCGATTGGGGTCGGTTACAAACCATAACAGTACGACCCGACCCGTCGACGACCCCAGCCAGCACAGACAGTGTATTAGAGAGTCCCCTGTTAGCTCCCCTGTTAGCCCCCCTGGTAGCCTCTTTAGCTCCCCTGTTAGCTCCCCTGTTAGCTCCCCTGTTAGCCTCGTTAGCTCCCCTGATAGCTACCCTGTTCCCCACAGCTAGGACTGTCCTTTCAGCTAGCTTGTTCTCATGCTGGTCCAGCCCTGTCTGCTAGCCTAGCTCCGGCAGCTAGCGCAGCCTCTATGTTAATGTAGCAGTACAGCTAGCATAGGCCCTGTAGCTAGCAATGCTCTGGCAGCTACCCTGTCCCTCTGCTAGCCCCACTTTAGGTGTAGCTTCCCCTGCTTGCATGGCCCAATTTTTTTTGTTTGTTGCTTTGTCTTGTCCCCTGCCCCGCTGTCTGATTTTTCGGTCGCCCGGTGGCTCCCGTGGGGGGGAGGTACTGTGAGGATTCGCCTGTTCCCTGAACTTTTCCCTGTCTACTCTCCTTCACCAGCCCCCACCCTTGCGATGATTTACTCTCCTCTACTCTTCACCAGCCCCCACCCTTGGACTTTCTTGTTCAATTACCATCACGCAGCTGTCATAGTTTGTGATTAGCGCCCCTGAGGGCTTTATATACCTGGACCTCCCTTCCAGTCCTTGTCGGGTCGTTCTGTATCTGTGTCTGTGTTCATGGAGTTCTGTACGTTACCATTCTGTACGTCACCATCACCTGCCGCGTCTCCGGCGTGAGACGACGGCCCAGCCATCACCACCTGTCGCCGTTTGCCTGGAGTGGGACACCGTCTTCGCTCTCTAATTCTCTACGGGAGGTTTTCCAGTGTTCCCACTCCAGACGTCAAGGCGGCACGCCATCGCTCCAGATTCCACGGGAGGAAGGCGTCTCTTCGTGATCCTCGTTCCTGGGGTGAGGCTCGTCGTCGCTCCCTAGTATTCCACGGGAGGACGGCGTGTTCCCATCCCGGTCCCCTGGGACCCCCTTTGTTCTGCGCTGCCCGTCTGCAGCATCCGAGGAGGAGGAAGAGGATCTCCGTGCCCGGCCCCTGCTGTCGGGCCCCTGTCTCCGTGCCCGGCCCCCGTTGTCGGGCCCCTGTCCCCGTGCCAGGCGCCCGCTGTCGGGCCCCTGTCCCCGTGCCAGGCCTCCGCTGTCGGGCCCCTGTCCCCGTGCCAGGCCTCCGCCGTCAGGCCCCTGTCCCCGTGCCAGGCCTCCGCCATCGGGCCCCTGTTCCCGTGCCAGGCCTCCGCCGTCGGAACCCTGTCCTCATCCCTGTAAGCAGCTCTGGCCCTCGCCCTGTCCAAGGCCTTAACCCTGTTCTCTGTCCCTGTCTCCAGCCCGCCTCTCCGGGCCTCTGTCCCTGTCCCCCTCTCCAGTGCCCCTGGTCCTGGCCCTGACACTTAGCCCTGGTCCTTAGCCCTGGCCCTTAGCCTTAGTCCCTTAGCCTGTTCGCCTCTTAAAGGCACAGTGCCGCATTTTCCATATTTCCTTGACTCTAGTGTTTTTGTGTTTTCCCTTAAAGGGACTGTGCCGCTTTTTGTTCTATAATAAATATTTGCCCTGTTTTGGCTTACTCTCATACCTGTCTTGTGTTGTGCGATTGGGGTCAGTTACAAACCATAACAGTATATCAGTAATATAAATCATATTAACAACAAAAATGTGTTCCATCTTCATGTCAGATGATTTTCAAAAAGGTGCATGAGTCAATGCAAAAAAAGAACAAGCAAAGATACTGCTGAAAGTTCAGAACGTTGAAAATGTTTCACTCCATAGATTAATCTACGGTAGATAATTATTTTTTAATGCTTTAAATAATTTAAATTAATCTCAAGTTAAAGCATTAACTTTGACAGCCCTAATATATATATATTTATTTATCTTTCTCTCAGGATACATTCACACGTGCAAAGAACTGGGTGAAGGAGCTCCAGCGACAAGGCAGCCCCAACATCGTGATCGCACTGGTGGGAAACAAAGCAGATCTGGCCAACAAGAGAGCTGTAGACTTCCAGGTACCAAGGAGTTGTACCACTGTACCTTATTCTGACATCTGATTGGACCATGTTCACAGGCAGAGGGGGCAGGGGGGGTTATAATAATAATAATAAAGGGGGGGGGGGGGCAGGTGAGGGAGAGAAAGTAGGGAAGGGGAGGTGGTAGGTTGGAGGAGGGTGGTTATGGTTTCAAGTTCAAGTTTCAAGTTTCTTTAATAGTGGTCATACAGAAGTACAGAATACTTTTATACAAAATGCTTCTTACTGTTACGCTCCAGAGACTGTGCTAGACAAGATAAGTGTGAAATAAAATAGTATAGCATGTCAAATAGAAGTAAAAATAGAGGTCACAGTGTTCAGTATAGACATATGTACAATGTTCGATGCAGAATAGAAGTAACTGAGTTACCATACAATATACAATATACTATGCAATGTACTAATATACAATACTATATAGTGCAAAGCAGAAATGGGATGAGGTACAATTTAGGTACAATTTACAGTAAGGTGTACGAGTTGTAGTGCAAATCCTTTACCAATAAATATAAAGTGTGTTTAGGTGATCTAAAGTGTGGAGAGTGGGTGCTGCAGTGTGTTGTTTGTTTAAAGTGAGTGTGTGCGTGTGGATGTGTGTGCTGTGTGCATTTGATGGTTGTTGCATAGTGTTTATTGTTCGTTGAGCAGCCTGATGGCCTGGGGATAGAAGCTTCTTCTGAGTCTTTCTGTGCTCGCCTTGAGACTCCAGTATCGCTTGCCTGACCGCAGCAGTTCAAAGAGGCAGTTGTTCGGGTGGCTGGAGTCCTTGATGATTCTCTTAGCCTTACCCCTGCACCGCTTGTTGTAAATGTTCTGGAGGGTGGGAAGCCCCCCTCCAATTGTGCATTCGGCTGAACGTGTCACTCTCTGTAGTCTGCTTTGGTCTTGTGCAGTGCTATTCCCAAACCAGGAGGTGATGTTGCCAGTCAGGATGCTCTCTATTGTACATGAGTAGAAGTTCTTAAGGATCTTCTGACTGACTTGGAACTTCCTTAGGCGCCTGAGGAAGTAGAGGCGTTGTCGTGCCTTCTTCACAACACTGTCAATGTGTGTGGTCCATGTCAAGTCCTCGGATATGTGGGCTCTGAGGTACTTAAAACTGTTCACTCTCTCAACCGGAGAGAGTGGGTAGGGAAGGTTGTATGCTTGGGAGAACAGGTAGGTTTTGAGTCGGGATTTAAAGGTGGAGAGTGAGGGAGAGTCTCGGAGGGTGTTCCAAAGTCTGGGTTATGTTTGCTGTCTTAACAGCAGAGGAGATGAAACTGGTCCTGTCTGTGTTAGTTAAGTAGTCTAACAGCAGAGGAGATGAAACTGCTCTTGTCTGAATTAGTTAAGGAGTCTAACAGCAGAGGAGATGAAACTGCTCCTGTCTGAGTTAGTTAAGGAGTCTAACAGCAGAGGAGATGAAACTGGTCCTGTCTGTGTTAGTTAACACAATGGCGCCCGACCACGGAGATGTCCGTGTTTCGAATCCAACGGTTGAGGACCAACCACGGACATGTCCGTGGCAAGGTTGTTTTGGATTTTATTCCATTTTAATAACCTACTCGATGTCACCGAGCAGCACTGCAGAAGTACCCTACTCTTTGAATTCGAAAAAGTGCATTACCGGCCAGATCCTCTTAGGGGCGCTATCTCAATAATGCAGTGTTCCCTGTGGCAGAAGTTGTCTTGTTTTTTCTGGATCTCCAATGTAGTTTTCTGCTAACATGAAGCGATGCCTATAGCCTGTTACACGGAATACGTTTTGGCACGCAGATTTCAGTGTGCAGTAAAGGAATATATCATCAGCCAATGGACATATCGATCTACCAGATGGCGATCGATAAGTGGGAAATCCTTTGCGGGATCCAACCGGCCCACGGTAAGATTTCTTTCACGTAAATTACATGCTGATCAGACCTTGTTATGATAGCCATCCACCCGATCAGCGAATGTGGCTACTGAGGCTAACGCGGGTATTGGTAATCAATAATCAGAAACGAGGTTCCCCGCCCCCCCCCCCCCCCCCCCCCCTTTCATGCATTCATGGTGGACCATCATATCGATCATATGCAGTTTGAGTTTTAACTGTAGCTTCTGTATATCCGAAATGCCATTGGATTTAACGTTACTAGCTTAGCGGCCTGTATCTCGCCTTTTGAAGGGACTGTTTATGGTCTCAATTGACAATGAGAATGGACAGATAGCAATACTATAAAGTATAACTGGTCCTGTCTCTGTTAGTTAAGGAGTTTAACAGCAGAGGGGGTGAAACTGGTCCTGTCTGTGTTAGTTAAGGAGTTTACCAGCAGAGGGGGTGAAACTGGTCCTGTCTGTGTTAGTTAAGGAGTTTACCAGCAGAGGGGGTGAAACTGGTCCTGTCTGTGTTAGTTAAGGAGTTTAACAGCAGAGGAGATGAAACTGGTCCTGTGTCTGTTGGTTTTGAACACAGCATGTCTCCTGCCTCCTAGAGGGCAGGATCTGAAAGCAGGTGCTGTGGTTATGGGTTTGAGTCCCTCGTGATCTGACTATGCTTTCTGGTCATACAGTCTCTGGATATTCAGATCAATTCCAACCAAAATATCCTCAACCGGTCCACCGTCGAGCGAGTTATGTTTTTAGGATGCTCGATTTGGCCTGTTCTCTCCCGGCTGCAGTACAGTACACCAGGGCAGAAAGAAAATAACATGTCTGAGGAGTGAGGAAACATTTCAGGCATGTATTATCCCCAAAAAAACTAGCTTTTCTTATATAGTTGAATACTTTTCTGTTGCTTCAAAACTTTTTTTAAACTTTTTTTCATTATGTCATTTTGTAATCAGTTTTTAGTCTGCTTTTCCTGTTTCCTGTTTCCCTTATTTTAACTAGATTTGTATCACGCTGCTTACTTGTTTTATCTTTGTTTTATTCTATCTCTTTTCGTATAGAATATATATAGTGTATACTCGGCAGTCAATAAAGGAATATCTTATCTTATCTTATCTTATCTTTCTCTGCCCCCCCCCTCTCTCTCTCTAATAATTGTATAAAGAATGTTCCATGTTCTGTCATCTAATATTGTGTAATAATAATAATATGTTTTAGGTTTTTTCCGTGGTATCGCTTTAGAACCGGTATCGTGATACTTAGGGTCTGTATCGTGACGCCACCGATTGTCACACACGAGCAGGGGTGTAAAAAGTACCCAGCAATTATACTTAAGTGAAAGTATGGGTACCGTCTCAAAATCGTACTCAAGTAAAAGTCTTAAAAAAAGGCTAAAAAAACATCTGAGTAAAAGTCAAAAAGTTTCTACTTTTAAATGTAAATTAAGTTTAACTTTTACTTTTTAGTACTTGTCTATTCTCTGATAGCAGGTGTTTAATCCAAGATCCCTGCTTTCTTGTCTTGCACAAGGACCAATCAGCATGGGTATACTATGGGCAGGTTCATTTTCCATTGATGGGGATTTGATTGGCTGTTTTTAAATAAAGTGCATCTGCAGGATTAATAATGTTAACGTTAGTTCGCCCAGAGAAACAAATATACTAATTAAAATGGTTGGACCGGTGAGATTTGTACTTTGTACTTTGTAGGTCTGCATTTTAAATGTAAGGAGTAAAAAGTATGTTTTTTTTCTCTGAAATGTAATTGAGTACAAGTATACAAACCTAATAATACTTGAGTAAAGTACAAATCCCCAAAAACAGTACTTAAGTATTGTAACGAAGTACAATTACTAAAGTACTTTACACCCCTGGACACGAGTCACTCAGGGTGTCTTCTCATTAGGAACGGGTGCTCTGCTCCGTCCTCGCTCTGTCCTTGAGTGCAAACTCCCCCCCTCCCTCTCCCCCCTCTGGTTTGCGTACACACTGCAGTCTTGGTTCGCTCCCAGCCAGGCACAATTGAGGAGAGCATCTCTCTATAGTCTATATATTTCTGAATTAACCAAAACGGTTACACGGGACATTTTTGCTGTACCTCGGGAAGTAATGTACCAGCTAAACCTACACGATGGGTTAGTTACACAGGCGGGATTTTGGATACTTTTCCTACACTAAAAACATTATGGCCATGCCGCGCGCGCTAACCACATAGATTACAGACAGATAGACAAAACATATAACGAACAACGTAAAAGATAATACCGGTATGCATATATACTTGATCGCTATAGTCCCGCTGAACACAACGTCACAACGTCGGGCTCCCTTGCTTTCGATGGGCTAACCGGCCACATTACTGTGGGTAATAAACAACGGAGGGATCACTGGTTGGTTTTGGCCGATTATGCTGTCCACTGCATCAAACCACGGAAAAGATATTGAAGCCTCATCTTCTTCACTTTTAGCTCGACATTGTTGACTGATCTGTTGTATCCGTGCACGCACATTTTCTAATAACGGCATTATTAGACATGCCAATCCAAGTGCTGGTCGCGCTGGAGAAAAAGCCAAATTGGATGTTGCGTCTTTTACGTGTTATTTGTTATTCTAATCCAATCCAATCCACTTTATTTATAAAGCACATTTAAAACAACAAAGTTGACAAGTGCTGTACAAGTCTACAACATAAGATGAAACATAAAACATAAAAAATTTAATAAAAGCACACAATAAAAACAGTACAATGTGTCACAGGTCTCTCAAAAACGGTTTAAAAACCAAAAGCCAGAGCAAATAAATGTGTTTTGAGGCGTGATTTAAACACCTGCAGAGTGGGGGCCTGCCTAACATGCAGTGGCAGCTCATTCCAGAGCTTTGGGGCTGCCACTGCAAAAGCACAGTCCCCCCTAAGCTTCAGCCTGGAGTTTGGAACGGCCAAGAGGAGCTGGTCAGAGGACCTGAGGGACCTTGGGGTTCCAGCAGATCCGAGAGGTAACCCGGTGCCAAGCCGTTCAAACATTTAAAAGCAAACAGTAAAACCTTAAAAGCAATTCTAAAACTTTCGTGTTCCCGTCAGCAGACGGGCAGCGGCGTTCTGCACCAACTGCAAACGAGAGAGGAATCTCTAAGTGTCTAAGATGCTAATTCATCTGTATCTGGATAACCAATGATCGGATTTTGTCGAGGCAGGTAGCGTTATTTCGGATAAATTGATATCTATAGTATGGTGTAGTTTTCGTCCGCGAAAAATGGAGGCTCTAATTATTATTATTTATAGAGACTCTCTAGCAATAATAATTATTACAGCTTCCATTTTTTGTCTACACCAGACTATAGATATCAATTTTCCCGAAATAACGCTATACCTGCCTCGACAAAATCCATGCATTGGTTATCCAGATACATGAATTATCATCTCAGAATAAGTGGCTTTGTATGGGTTTTAGCTTATCTTTTACAGCTTACGTTTTGGGCAATTATTAGAGGCTCCATTTTTCGTGGCAGAAAAATACATCAGTCTATAGAAATAAATGCATTCAAACAAGAAACCAATGTATAGACATAGCAATGGCAAACAAATTGTCAGGCCTAATGCTAGCCAGGTAAGTCTTGGGCTTGTAACGTGGCTTCATCTCGAAGTTTTCATCCACTGAGCCGTGAGGCTCAACATGCTTGTTTGGTTGAGGTCTGAATTCTCCAAATTGCCCATAAATATCGTTTTTGTGGGTATTGTCCAGTTATTGCTGTATGTTTTTATCTGCCCAAAATTCAAGCAAGCATGAAAGCATTACAGTAAGCTTGCACACCACGCCCCGCTCCGTCGTCGGGGACACTGGTTCGCACCCGAGACCACCTACTCCAGCGGTCCAGGTTTGGAGCGAATCAGCGTCCCCGGTGACGGGGGGGGAGCGTTCTCATCACACCCTATTTTGGTGCGATAGCGCTCTGATTCGACCCCGAATGGCTAGTGTGAAAGCCCCCTCAGTCTGTATGTGTGGGAGGAGGAGGTTCTCTGTGGCACGGCTGCCACCTACAGTGTAAATGGGAATCGCAGAGCAGTAGCCGACTCTAGTGCCTAAAACCACAACTCGCTCATCTCTCAAACCCCACCCTCTTCTCTTGATCCTCCAATCACGGCTGTAGCCATGAGATATGTCAATTGACATGATTTTGTCTAATTTGATCTCTACAATGCCGTATGATAGAAAGACAGGGTCTAGGTTGAACATAATCATCCTTTTTAATTGGAAAGCTTCCCATCTATCTCTCTCCTCTCTGTTCTCTCTCCTATCTCTGTTCTCTCTCTCCTCTGTTCTATCTCTCTCTGTGTTCTCTCTCTCCTCTGTTATCTCTGTTTTCTTTCTCTCCTCTCTGCTCTCTCCTATCTCTGTTCTCTCTCATCTCCCGCTCTCTGTTCCCCCCCTCTCTCTCCTCTCTCTCTCTGTTCCCCTCCTCTCTATCATCTCTCTCTCTCTTATCCTCTCTCTCTCTCTGTGGTGGATCTGTGTGTTTCTGGGGTAACCAAAAAAAATTCTTGGGCAATGGGAATAAAATAGCTTTAAACGTAACCGTATCTGTCTTCTCCTTAATGTTTCAGGAAGCACAGTCGTATTCAGATGACAACAGTTTGCTCTTCATGGAGACCTCAGCCAAGACTGCCATGAACGTCAATGAGATCTTTATGGCCATAGGTAAGTTCTCTGTGATACCATCATGGCAGAATGAAATGGGGCATCCTGATGGCCTTGGGATAGAAGCTCCTGACCGGAGTCTCTCTGCACTGGCCATTAGGGCTGCACAATTAATCGTAAAAAGAAAAATCGCGATCTCGATTCATAGACGTATGCAATCTCATTTCTAAATGATGACGATTCTGATGTATTTGCATTTGCGTCAAAATTGAGATCAGTTGCATTAAAACACTGGCTCCTATTCGCCCTGAGCTGACTGACGAGAGCAGCGTGTCCCCGTGCACGGGCGTAAGAGAGGAAAAGAGACTTCAGTTATTTTGTATGTTACTTACAAGAGACTTAAGTTTAAGTCAAGCACTTTCATATATGTTGTTTAAGTTTAAGTCAAGCATTTTGATATACGTTATGTTGTTTGTTTAAGAAAGACTGCAATAAATGTTTTTATAAAAAAATATATATATATAAGAATCGTGTGAGAGAATCGTGATCGCAATTCTTAGGGAGAAAAATCGTGATTCACATTTGAGCAAGAATCGTGCAGCCCTACTGGCCATGCAACTCCTGACCAGAGTCTCATGGCCGGTACAGAGAGACTCAAAAGTAGCTTCTATCCCCAAGTCATCAGGATACTCGATGACTATGCAACACTAACCCATCCATTCTACATTCATTGCACACAGATCCACATGCACACACTCACCTTAAACATTCACTTAAAGGGGACATGCATTGCTATTCCTAGCACTATTTGGGCAACTTTACACAATTCCTGAGAGTCTATGGAACACCTCTGTAAGGTTTTATTCAAAAAAATTAATTGTTTTATATTTCTAATCAAGTACTCAAAAGCATCATTTTTCTCACTTTGGATTTCAGGCTGTGTTGGACTGGCTCCGCCCATAAGCACTTTGAGTGACAGTCATCCACACAGTCTGCGACTGGCAGACAGACAGAGAGAGATAGAGAGAGATTGAGGGGGATACTAATTAATTTCGCCACGGGGGAATGCATTGGTAACTTGTTTCAAATGACAATATATACCTCTGTGATTATTATTGTACGGATCAGAATACGGGTGTGCGCGTGGGAGCATGCACAAATATATTACAGTGATATGCTGCTCCCAAGTCCGACTGCCTGCGAGAGAGAGGAGAGAGAGAGAGAGGAGAGAGGCACGGAGCACTGTGTAAACAAAGCTGCGTGTGTGAGATAAGACAGGTCCCCTTCTCTCTCTCTCTCTCTCTATCCATCTCGCTCGCTCGCTCTGCATCTCCCGTTTGAGGAAGTGTCGGGTTTCACTCGCGCTACAACCATAGAGCCAATCAGATCACAATCAGCTTCACCAGGGCCCTCATTCATCAACGTGGACGTAGAACTTGACCTACTTCCACACGTAAGCACGGAATGTAGAACTAGCGTACGCACAGGGAAGTCGGCATTCATCACACGTGCGTACGCAGGCTCTACGCACACCTGTCATGATGAATACCACTTTGTTCTACCGTCAATGCTCGTGCATGATTATCCATATATGGTCATGAAAGTGAGGAAACACCCCCCATGGGATGTGAAATAATGGACCGACCCGAGCGGAACCCTGAGAAACTCCACGGAGAATTCACTGCTGTCGAACCAAGAAGACACTATCGCGTATTATGGGATAAATAAAAGGCGGATTTGTAAACGGTGATGTCAGATATCAACGGCTCCCTAAGACCATTGCTGCAATTCTGCCTGGACAGCTCAAAATACTAATAAAGACCGTTCGTTGACCACTGTTTGGCGTTGGTTGTGTGTCATTATAACCGTGCTGTAATATGAATGCCTTTATTAGTTGTGTTCGATTGGCTATATGATTTTTAGAGGCATCTATTTTGTTGTCGGCTAATAAAGACCGCGCTGGAATATGACTGCCTTTTCCCGTGTTGTTTGATTATGCAGGGATTAAAGTTCTCCTCAATTTTATTCCAAATCGCGATGGATCTCCCGTCAATTTTCTACCTGCTGCATATGATTTCTAGAGGCATACTACAATCTATTTTGATGTCAGTATTGGGTAGCCTATATAAACAATAATAGAGTCGAGAGCATATACAAGAACAATGAATCTCACTGCATGTATGATGTAGCCTGTCTTTCAATACATGAACTTGAATTCCATCATATACATAGTCTGTCCACTATAGTGTCATTGCAATGCGTTTTCTATTCTTTCTTATACAGTAAAAAGGGGGAAGAACACTATATTCATATGACTTGTATTCTGCTTACAGCTTCGAAATTCCACTTGTTTCGTTTAACGTAAAGCCTTTTAAATATAATCAAAACGTTCCCGTGTTTCTGCGGTCTGTGCGCAAAATAATAACGAGTTGAGCTTTATGATTTATGATGAATTGAAAATGGGGGACCCTGATGTAAACAAGTCGAAAGTTGGTCTGCATCCCCAATTAACAATTGTATGTACTGAGCTGTACTGTACTGTACCCATTCTGCAATCTGTTAATAAACTTTTCAATCAATCAATCAATCAAGCTACGCGGAGCGCAGTCAGTCAGTAGCCTACACCCCGTATATTCCGATAACGCTATATAAACCATGCTGCATTCATTCTGAGAGAAAGATCTATTATTCCAAATGCTATTTATAGGGTTTTGACCATAATTACACTACTGTTGCTATTTTACAATGAACTATAATGAACTACGGTTCGTACGGAACATGCCAGTGTTATTATGCACAGAAGCTCATTTCCTTGTTGTAATAATATATTCTACCACTGGGCGTCAGGTACGCCAGGTCCGACCTGTGCGTAGATGTAAGCACGGAGTCAAGTTCAAATCGAAATTGATGAATCCCACTCTTTGCTTAGAAATGATCGTACGCACAGGGTAAGCACAGATCTGTGCGTAGAAGACGTTGATGAATGAGGGCCCAGGTCCTTGTTACGTCACCTTGCGAGTCAAATCAGAATGACCTAATTAAATGGAGGAGGAAATTGTCTCAACTGAATGAGAGCAATCCGCCAATATGGTATTTAGAGACACAGACCCATTAATACTAACTCCTATTACTATAAAACAATGCTAGACACTGAAAAATGCCATTTATAATGCATGTCCCCTTTAAGACACTTTACACACTGTTTAACACTACACTATATTGTATCTATTTGATCTATTTATTACTAAAATCATTTCACTACATATCTACCTAATTTTTGCATTGTGTTTGCATTTCGTACTTAGTTTTGTATAGTGTTTAGTCTTTATTATTTAAAAATAATTTACTGTATGAAGCACAATCTCAGGAGGCTCATACAGAACCAAGCTTTTCACTATAATGTACATGTACCTTACAGGTGCAGCTCAATAAATTAGAATATCGTGGAAAAGTTATTTTATTTCAGTAATTCAATTCAAAAAGCGAAACTCTCATAGATTATAGATTCATTACACACAAAGTGAAATGTTTCAAGCCTTTATTTGTTTTAATTTTGATGATTATGGCTGACAGCTCAAATTTTTTTATCTCAGAAAGTTTGAATATTACATAAGACCAATCACAAAAAAGAAATTGTAATATAGAAATGTCGGCCTTCTGAAAAGTATGTTCATGTATGTTCACTCAGTACTTTGTTGGGGCTCCTTTTGCAGAAATTACTGCATCAATACAGCGGAATATATTTATTGAGCTATGTTTTATGTTTATTTAGGATCCCCATTAGCTTTTACACTTGACAAAAGCTATTCTTCCTGGGGTCCGGCACTTACAACAATATTCAATACATTACATCATTATCAACATCAATTACATCATTATCAACATCATTAACAATCTCATCCTCAGTTAAGGATGATATTGTACAAGATACTTATTAGTATAAAGTATTAAAATAAAATAATTAATCAAATAAATGGTGCTTCCTGAGCAGCACTCACTACCATCAACATAAATACAATTAACAGTCAATTGGTTTTCACTAGGGATGTCCGATATTGCCCGCATATATCGGTATCGGAAATTAAGAGTTGGACAATATCGGATATCGGTAAAAAAGCCAATATCGAACATCCCTAGTTTTCACCGCTATGCCATAAAGGTTCAGTGCATGCTCGTTAGTAGATGGTATTTATATTTTTTCTTGAAAGTGGTTTTGGATTCTATTTGAGCGAAGTAGCTTGGCAATAGGGTTGGGCACCGAGAACCGGTTCTAATAGGAACCGGAAGTAACATATTTGCATTTAGAAAGATTATTATTATTATTTTTTTTACTTTGTTAATTAATACCCTAGGAGAGGGGCGGGGGGCCGTCGTTGCTACGACGAAGACCTATAAGTCGAACGGTGTTTCCGGGTAGGGCAGACTAAAATCTGACTGAGACTAAGAGGGAAGAAACCAGAAGAGACTCTCTCCTCTCATTGAGAGAGAGGGGGGGGGGGGGGAGAATGGCACATCACCAGTAGCTTCGGCTACCACGAGGATGGTCTTAGGCTAACGACTAGGCCTGACCACTATTGGACTGAATAACAAAAGGACAATCTGAACACACCGAGAGATCATTAGAATAGACTCTTCAAGGACGATACAATTTGATAACATCTGATTACGAGGTTCTGTTTATAGCAATAAAACAACGCTTCTCCTCATAAGGTATCTCACAGTGTCGAAGTGTCGAATTCTTACGGAGGTGGAGAAGTATTATGGTTTACGGATTGCACTAACGGGGGGGAGATAAGGATCTTATCTACCAGTATCGGAGACGTCAGGACCATTAAAAGTACACAACGCAGAGGAATTGGATGGAGGGCCAAACAGACGAAGACGTGATACTGGCCAGTTTGATCAGAATCTTACAGTTGGTTACAGCAACCAAATTAAACTGTATCAAGTCAACTGACAATGTGAATAGTATGCATTTTTTTTTTAAAGATTTAAAAAATAAAATAAAAAAAAAACTCCTGCGAAATAAGCTGTGGCCTGTTTTGACCTGCACCTCAAAGAATCGGAATCGTTTAGAACAGGAATCGAAATGGAGAATCGGAACCGGAATCGTTCAAATCCAAACAATGCCCAACCCTACTTGGCAATGAGTTCCATTCCATGATAGCTCTGTAAGTCACACAAGATTTTAGTAGATTTGTTCTGGGTTTAGGTGCCAGTAGATGGCCTGACGTATAGCTTGTCTGGTCATATGGTCATGTTCTTCTCTTATGTAAACTATATGATCATAAAAATACTGCACCTGTATATGTGACGAATAAAACTTCAACTTGAATGCATTATCACTAGTCAAGTCAAGAGTTGTATTTGTCACGGCATACAAGCATACAGTGAAATGCGGGGGGTCATGCCCGCAGCGATGTGCAACACAGGTAATAAGACAGGAATGAGAATAGGACATTTGTGCAATAATACAATGTGCAATAATACAATGCAATAATACAAGTAATAATAATAACGGGTATATGTACATAAAGTTTACAAGAGCATGGTAGGACATGCTAGGTCCTGCGATAGTGCAATACACAGTTAGCTACGAATGAGGCACTGGGTTTTATGTACACTACTATACAATGCTATGCTATACAATGTGTCCTAGGGGTGTAACGATGCGACCTCACAATGATTAAATTCGATTACGATTCTTCAGGCAACGATTCAATGCATCATGAAATCTTTTCATTTGACTTCGATTCGATTAATTTTCTATTAGTTAATTCCCCCCAAAATGTTGAATACACAAATGTGGCTGGGGGAACTGATTCACTCAGCATGAATGGACTATAGGTCAATAAAAAAAAACACACACACAAAAAAATAATAATAATAAATAATTTCAATTATATATCGATTCTAACATTTTCAAATCGATGCAGTTGAATCGTTGCATTATAATCGATGCATCGATACACCCCTAATTATTACATTTCAGATTTTAACTAATCCCCCCTCCCCCTCCCTCCCTCTCTAAATTAGCCAAGAAGCTTTTACTTCCCAAAAGCGAGCCCCAGGGCGCGGCCGGTGCCGGAGGACGAGCCAGAGGGGGGGTGGACCTGCAGGAAGCGGCGCTGCAGGGCAGGAGTGGCCAATGCTGTGGGGGAGGCGGGAACTAACTTAACACGTTGACCGACCAACCAATCAACCGACACGGTATCGAGCAACTACATCAGATATCAACCAGCTTGACCACATCCTATTGGTCAAACCAAGCCACGCTGGTCAGACCACCAGATAAAAACCTTCACAGCATCACAGCACCAATCAACTGTTTTGGCAACAAACAAAAAACAGCCCACTGGCCAGTCGACTGCCAGACACAAAAACTGAAGGTTTCCATTAATGAACTGACCAAAGGACAAAAAAATGAAATTTGACCAACGTGCTGATTTTCAGGATGGAGTTTTAACCCCCCCCCCCCCCCAGAACAAGCCAACCCATGATTTGACTTATGGATATCTGACGTCACCCCCCAGGGAAGAAAAAGAAGAAGAAAAAAAATAAAAATAAAAGAGTCCCACTGATGGGACTAAGAAAAAAATTAAAGACAAAAAAGATCAATCACACTTAACGGAGCCATCTGCTCGCCCCCTTTTGTTTATCTGTGTTTCTGTAAAGAAAGAAAATAATCAAAAACCCAACTGGGAGGAATAATAAACAAGCCTGTTGGTCTCTCTCTCACTCTCCCTTCTCTCTCCTCGCTCCCTCTTTTACATGTTCCATAAAAAAAGGAAAAACCCTAGTATTTCTATCACTGTTCCAACTCTAAACCTGTAAAGTCCTTCCGAGGAGAAGAGAGAGGCAGGAGAGAGGGTTCACGGGAGGATAAGAAAGGCAGGAGAGAGGGTTCAAGTTTCAAGTTCAAGTTTCTTTAATAGTTGTCATACAGAAGTACAGAATACTTTTATACAAAATGCTTCTTACTGTTACGCTCCAGAGACTGTGCAAGACACGATAAGTATGAAATAAAATAACATAGTATAGCATGTAAATTAGAAGTAAAAAAATGAGGTCACAGTGTTCAGTATAGACATATGTACAATGTTCGATGCAGAATAGACGTAACTGAGTTACCATATAATATACAATACTATGCAGTATACTAATATACAATACTATATAGTGCAAGGCAGAAATGGGATGAGGTGCAATTTAGGTACAATTTACAGTAGGTGTACGAGTTGTAGTGCAAATCCTTTATCAATAAATATAAAGTGTGTTTGTGTGATCTAAAGTGTGGAGAGTGGGTGCTGCAGTGTGTTGTTTGTTTAAGTGAGTGTGTGCATGTGGGTGTGTGTGCTGTGTGCATTTGATGGTTGTTGCATAGTGTTTATTGTTCGTTTAGCAGCCTGATGGCCTGGGGATAGAAGCTTCTTCTGAGTCTTTCTGTACTCGCCTTAAGACTCCGGTATCGCTTGCCTGACCGCAGAAGTTCAAAGAGGCAGTTGTTCGGGTGGCTCGAGTCCTTAATAATTCTCTTAGCCTTCCCCCTGCACCGCTTGTTGTAAATGTTCTGGAGGGTGGGAAGCCCCCCTCCAATTGTGCGTTCGGCTGAACGTGTCACTCTTTGTAGTCTGCTACGGTCTTGTGCAGTGCTATTCCCAAACCAGGAGGTGATGTTGCCAGTCAGGATGCTCTCTATTGTACATGAGTAGAAGTTCCTAAGGATCTTCTGACTGACTTGGAACTTCACAGGAGAAGGGGGGGAGGCAGCTGAGAGGGTTCATGGGAGGAGGAGAGGCAGGAGAGAGGGTTCACGGGAGAAAGGGGGAGGAGAAGAGAGGCAGGAGAGAGGGTTCACGGGAGGAGAAGAGAGGCAGGAGAGGGTTCACGGGAGAAGGGGGGAGGAGAAGAGAGGCAGGAGAGGGTTCACGGGAGGAGAAGAGAGGCAGGAGAGAGGGTTCACGGAAGACAGGATGGGGGGTTGGACGGTTGTTTTCCTTCCAGATAGCAGTCGTGTAGATTAACTGAATGATGACATTGTTGTTGTTGTTGTTATCACTATTATTAATACTTATTTTCTTATTTTTTTGGACACAAGTTATCCAGGATGATTTCAAAGCCTAAGACCAACTGTGGTTTTCCAATCGTTAACTCTTTATGATAACAACCATATCCAATGAATAGTGCATTATTAACATGGTCACGAGGAGTGATTTATTTAGCATTCATGTAAAGTTTCTGAATCATCTGTTTGTGCAAACGGGAGAGTGGATTAAAGCGAGTTTTCTCGACCAAAATCACGATTGTGTATTAAAAACATGTCGCCGTGTTTGTATCCTCCCTTTTTCTGCAAACTTATAACCAATCAGTAGTTCTCGTCAATACAATACCTTCCCAATCGCTATGTGATGTTTTTTTGTCATCCTCGATTATTTTTGTGATGGAAATGTTTTTTTTTCTTTTTTATTATTATTATTATTATTATTATTATTATTATTATTATTATTATTATTATTATTATTATTATTATTATTATTATTATTATTATTATTATTATTATTATTATTATTATTATTATTATTATTATTATTATTATTATTATTATTATTATTATTATTATTATTATTATTATTATTATTATTTGTGTCTTGATTCCTCTTAATTTGTTCTGAAGATCTATGGTATTAAGTGCACTGGTTCTGTCTCGTCATCTTCTGTGAGTTTAGATGTTATCTTTAGCTTCCTTTTTCTTTCTCTCTTTTTACTTTTCATATCAGGGAGGGATTACTTTTTGGACCAGTGTTGTCATTCTCTGTTATGACATCATCAACAACTAGCACAACAGTACCTCCACGGCAACCACTGCTGTGAGGTGGGGGCTCTGGGGGAGGGTGGGGGTCTTGGGCAGAGAAAAAAAGAAAAAAAAGTAATTTTACCAATAAACAAGGGGAAGGTATCTCTCTTGCCTGCATGTCTGGTCTTTTGTGTGTCCAGAACAAACACTTACAATCTTATACTGCCATAGAATTTAATGTTATTACACTTTTAATAGAGAACTTGTCCTGAATGTTTGTGTAGTTCTTTCTTCCAGGATGGCTGCCTGTAACCGTTGGTAACCACTTTCAAAAGAAAATGCCAGATTTTTGTACAGTGGTAGAGTCAGTAAAACCAAGGAAAGTATAAAATAAGGAAGGGTCATCATGGCAGTGAACGCACATTTGTGCCAACAAATTGTGAGAAACGTTCAGTTCGGCCGACATTGAATTGAATGGTATGGCCATTCCTCATTTATGACCAGGTTATTATCTCGGATGTCAGAATCATTGCCAATTTGTTGCTTTGTTAACTAGCTAACGTTTGATATATTATGTATACTGGTATTTCCTCAGATAGCTGGTATATAATTCAGAATTTTAATACAGGCTTCAATAGAACTGGCACCAAGCAGAGCACAGAACGCTGGTATTCTGATGCGACGACTCTTCCTTCTATTGTAGTTTCCTTGGGTAAAACAAGGACATTGCTATTCTACTGTGAATTGTTTACATCCATTAATAAGACAAATGATTATGTTTTTGTTCATTTATTTCTCATAAATCAACACATGGCAACCGTTGTCTCTTGTGCACAATAACGGTTGCTATGTTACAGGCAACCATCCTGGAAGAGAACTACATAAACATTCCTCTATTGGTAAACCGCGTGAGATCGAGTGGATCCCAGTGTCGACTATCTGGAGTAGGATGTGTAGATTTTGTCTTGCGTGTTTGGAAAACTCATCTTTTAATTGGTAAAAGCAGCAGGAATCCAGTTGGTCCCAGTGTCTGAAGTAGGCTATGTAGATTTAGTCTTACCATCTCTTTTGGGGGGGGGGGGGGGGGGGGGTGGCGGCGTGTTGAATTCCTCACATTCCATCTCCAGTGGTCTCTTCCCAGAGGATTTAGGCCCCATCCACACAAGCGCTGGATTTAATATAACCATGATTGTATGTGCGCAGTTGCACTGTTCGGCCACACACAACCGGGGATTTGCTACACTACAACCGCGGTCTTGAAAACCGGTGGCCAGGGTGAAGTTTTGCGGTTTTGCGGTTGCGTGTGGGCATAGCAACCGAGGTTATTCCCAGTGTTTACAGCAGCGCTGTCGCAATTATTTCCCATGTTCACGGCAGACCGCAGGGTAGAGAGATTAGAGCAGAGCCAGAGCCAGTGTTTACAGCAGAGCTGTCCCAAGTAGCGTTATATGAAAATTATTGTAACAAACTTTTGTTCGAAACGTATCGTCTGTGTTGAAGAGCGTTGTGATCGACTGATGTCTGTTGTCGCATTCCTGACCATGATGCTCAGAGTAAACATGTAGCTGCGGATAAACTAAACTCATGTGTTGTCAAGTTATTGTTATAAGGAACCCAGTCCAGACTGCATCCCCTTAACAATTGTGTGTATTGAGCCGTATTGTATTGTACCCATTCTGCAATGTGTTAAATAACGTTTTGCATCCATTCATAGCGGTAACGTTACCACATTACGTTAGCATTTAAGCTATATACTATACATAGATATAGCCATTCACATTAGCATGTAGCTAACAACACCGGCGGTCTTTTGTGACACTAAACTATCCGCTCTTGGTGGTAAATTGTGTTGCTGATGGTTTTGTTTCATCAACAAATGAGGCAGAACACACAGTGAATGTATCCGTTTGTTTATTGCACTTTTATTTGCAGTTTCTTTCTTTGCTGAAAAATATATCCTCCGTTGGCAAAATGACATTTAAAGATGGCGGCAAAACAGGAAGTGTAGTGAGCGTTCTATCTTTTCTGATTGGTTGAAATGGCCTTCATGTCTGAACAACATCGCCGCCTACTGCTTTGGCATTGTATTACATTGTACTACATGTATCGGTTGCTGGGTTTCCAGGCCTGCCGTGAGTACGCAGTTATACACGGTTGTTCACCTGTGTTCACCTGTGTGGACGGAGTTTTATTTTTTTCAAACTTCGGTTATATTAAATCCAGTGCTCGTGTGGACAGGGCCTTAGTTGGCCAGAAATCCTTCTGACATGTGACAGTAAGCGAGTAGGCTCCAGTTTCTCAGGATCTTTCTTTTTAGGGCTGAAATTAAAAACGGCTGTCGGTTTTGCTGAAGCGATACAAATTTCTTTCCTCAAAACTTGCAAAAACACTGTGGTTCATTTCTATAATACTGAATGGCTCATTTTCAATTTGTGAATATTAAGTCTTACTTAAAGCTGGGGGTAGGTGACTTCAGAGTAATGAGCGAGACCTGTCCAACAAAAAGGGAGCAAGCTCTGCAGCTCTTCTCAAGGCTGGCGCTGGGCGCTATGCTCTCACAAAACAAAGGTTTCACACATATTCCCAGAAGCACTAGCAGCGTCTAGCTGCATTTTTTTTTAATGACATCAAAAGATATTTCTAGGCCTCCGATTGGCAGGTTGTTTCACACACTAGGGGCTAGATCCACAGAATGGATTGCACGGTGCTAATTGCACCCTTACTTACAATTCATTGTGAATTGAAAATGGGGGACCCTGATGTAAACAAGACGAAAGTCTTTCTCTGGTCTGCATCCCCTTAACAATTGTGTGTATTGAGCCGTACTGTATTGTACCCATTCTGCAATCTGTTAATAAAATGTTCATTCAATCAATCACTGTGCAGGTGATTGATTGAATGAAAACTTTAATTAACAGATTTCGTCTTGTTTACATCAGGGTCCCCCATTTTCAATTCATTTTTTGTGGATCTAGCCCTAGGTATTCACATAAGGTGCAGTATGCATACAGTAGTATTATTGTCCTTTTTAGGTTCCTAGTAGTTGTAGTTGGATGTCTGGCAGCAGTCCCTGCCCACTGTTGTGGAGCTGCCCTGATTGCCGCTGGTATGAAGGACTGGCAGAGGCGGTTAGTTGATTTGAGCCCACAAAGTTGGTCACTAATTAATTGTCATGGACCAACTTCAAAAGGTGTACTATGATGACAGCGGTTGTCTATTATAGTTAGATGTTATCTATAGTTCAAGATATGTTTGGTGTGTGAGTCAGAGGTGAAACTGAGAACGAGGTTCACTTTTTGTTTTACTGTCCTGTTTACTTGGACATAAGGGAAGTACCTTTTAATAAAAATGTCCTCCATTTATGTTGAATCTCGAATCTCTTGAATGGACAACTTGAGTTGTGTTTTCAGGAAGGGAACTTTTCCGTTGCAGATTTTATTGGTCAAGCTCGGGAGCGAAGACGGAATACTTTGTTTAAGACCGAGCTGTAATCTGTATTTATGTAATCCATATTTAGATAATGAAATGTAATGTGTGCTGTAATAATGGAACACAGCAACAGTATTTTTGGTGTCTTATAAACTCATCTTCTTCTTCTGGCGTGTGTCTTTAGACCTGCAGCGCCGTTGAGGCAAGCCAGGCCAACGTTTCATCGTCCAGTTCCATCAGACCGCGTTCTTCATACGGTGGCCGGTGTTTGGGGCAACTGGTGATTATATGTTCCACAGTCTGTGCAGGGGCTCCACACTCGCATGAGGCACTGTCCTTGAGGCCCCACCTCTTCATTGAGGCGCCGTAGCGTCCGACGCCGGTCCTTAGGCGGTTGAGGGTTGTCCACTGCTTCCGTGGCAAGTCCTGACCAGGGACGTCCAGAGGGTCATTGATGTAGAGGTGCAGCCTGGATGGTTCTGCTGACCTCCACTGGTCCCTCCATCTCGTCCTGACCCAGGAGGCCTTGGAAGTGTCAGATGGTGTTGTGTGGAGTAGCCTGTAGGCTTGCATGGAAAAGGGCCGCCGTGACTTTAGGCGCACACGTCGTGGTGTCTCTGTGGTGGTATTGTGAAGGAGGTGGGATGCACTGATCTGTGCCTTGCGGGAAAGGGCCAGTGTGGCTGCTTCTCGTCTGATGGTAGCCCGGGCAATACCAGCGAGTACGGGCAGTTGGTTTACCGGTGTGGCTTGTAGGCAGCCAGAGACTGTCCGCAGGACGCTGTTGAGAACAACATCCAGCTTCTTCACGTGGGTGCTACGGCACCAGACCGGGGCGCAGTACTCGGCGGCAGAGGACACCAGAGAACACCATGAGTTTTTTTATAAACTCATGAGGATTGGGCACTTTGTGTGCATGGCACCAAAATAAAATAATCATAAGATCACTGGAATAGCGCAATGTACATTCTGTTTTAGAGTGCTGTAAGTGGTATTTTTCATTCAAATAAGTGTTTAATAGCTCTACATTCTAACAGCCATCAACCAATGGTGTTTGGTCAGTAACATGGATTTCTCAGTCCTGTAGCTCTGCAGTAAACAATCACTATGTGATAATAAAGGCTTAACGTAAGGTTATGTATATAACCAAGTTCTATGAGTTATGGTGACGCTCAGCATCATACTGCACTGTACTTCACTTTGTGCACGTGCACTGAATAAAAAATTCCACCATGTACCTTTACATCCCACCATTCATCTGGCCACACCCCCATCCACTTACCTTCATAAGCAGGTGTGTGGTCACCTACTCGCCTCCTTCCCAAACTCCCTTGTGCAGTATGATGCTGAGCGTCACCATAACTCATAGAACTTGGTTATATACATAACCTTACGTTCTATTTCGTTATGGCTGTCGCTCAGCATCATACTGCACAAGGGAGGCTGAGCGGGAGCCATAGCCCGACAAATGTACCCCGCTGAGGCCCCCCACAACCATCAGACCGGGGAGGACCGAGCCCGCCGACCCTCCCTAATGGAGGATACCCCCCCTATTGGAGGCTTACGGGAGGGAGACGGATCCGACCGTGCGAAGAGGAACTCAAGCAACTCAACGCACAGGGTGAGCAGACCGTGGCTTGACCCCACGACTACACACACGCACAACCCGCATGCCACCAGGGAACAAACGGAAGGAACAACCTCGTTACTGCCCCCAAAATCACGGGGTCAAGAGCAAACCCAACCCTGTGGCAAGGCCGTAGCAGCGGAGCGCGAAGGAAGACCCAGACCAACTGAAGGGACTGGATCCCCTGGAAAAAGGGGGCCCGGAAAGGTCAATGACGCCAGGCATCAAGACCCCACCAGGCGGTCACTTAGTGACACCGCCCCCCACATCGCCAGCGTATTCGGATAAGGCCCCTCCAAGAGCGGGCCCTTTCCCCCCAATAGCACACGCCTGGCACACTGACCCTGCGTCAGCATGGCCGTAAGCACTCAAAAAAGGTTAACCAACGGAAGCAGGCAGCGCACCGCGGAAACCAGGCAGCAGGCTGTAACCTGAGCCTGGAGCACTGCGGACGAGACAGGCGCCAAAGGAGTCCGCTGAAAACAGCCCCCCCGGCGGAAGGGGCTTATGCTGGCGTTGTTGATCACCATGACAAAGCCTCCATTAAAAAAAAACCACCCAGAGGGGTCGAGGCAGAGAAGGCTGACATGATTGGCAGACGTCATGAACGTGCAGGGGCACACTCAACCGGGCAACCCGGGAGTTGACTCTGCTCCAACTCACCAGGGAATCAACTACCCTCTCGGTACAGATGGTGGTTGTTCCTATAACCCCTCAAGAAAAAACTCCAAAACACACCTGCGGGTATACACCAGCTACACCGCAGTACAAGTGTTTCAGTTTCCAAAAAAGGATCATCCCAGGCCTACGGTATCAATGAAACTTTACTTCGGACCGGGCCCGGCGGCCTGGGAAGCACACAGGATTACCAGGGGGAGTCCAGAAGACCACCCCAATAGCCCCCTCTTGGCCATGCGTGAGAGAGGAGCGAAGAAAGAGAACCAGCCCCTTACAATAGTGCCAGGTACAAAAGAGTACCCAACAAAGGGTCTCCATAACGCCTAACCCTGTGACACCCGGACCGACCCGGCATTTTTCCCCCTGAAAAAAGCCCAAGTCCCTCAGGGTACCAGAACAGCAGATCTGCATCCCCGGCGGACAACGGGTTAACTGACCTGGACCAGCGCGACCAGAACCAGTCCCGTGCCCTAACCACGCCGACATGCCTACTCCAGGAGAAGGGGCAGATATGCGTGTTGATCTAAAACATGAAAAGAGGGCGCCACCCAGACGGGCCGGTTTGAACCGTGCTCGGTGGCCCACCCCAAGGGCGTGAGACCCCTCTACCTATGTTCTGATCTATTCCGTTAACATCCCCCAGATATGAACGAGAATCCGTCGAGACCCAGTAACAGGCTCTCGGAAGAGGAAAAACCCCCATCCCAGTTGCTTTATAAAAACGCTGTTTTAACAACAAGCAACCAAGGCGTACTAGCCACCCGTATGATTCTCAACAGAAACACCCCGAGCTAGCACTATGCATGCGTCGGGACACAAAACACATCAATGAACAGTCTAACCAGACTCCACATTGATCCCTCAAGGCGCCTGGGAGAACGACAAGAAGGGTGTGGTGCTTCATATACTCCACACTCTTTTATTAAAAAAGAAAGAAACACCGACTGACATGAATCCCACTTGACGCAGCCGAGGATAAAAACTGTTCACATTTTTATATCCCGTCATCCCTACCACGGAGGATAGACGGAACTCCCCAGAGAGACTTCCCACGTGAGCCATAGATTGAAAAAACCATGGTAACCTCGAGTCAGGTGACCAACCAACTCAAGTTACGCATATATCGAGCATAGTGGAACCGTAATTCCTACGCTCTATCCCGACACTTTGACAATAACAGACCTTACATACGGGTCTAACTCACGGAAGCCATCGTCAATAGCAACGTGCGTAGTGACGTGTGCTATGACGGGGGGAAACCCAAGACTCAACGCCTGTTAATAGGTGCAGAGTCTGGGAACCCCCCCCCCCCCCTGGTGAATAAACACACAGTTTGTTAACAAAAAATACAGTCCCCCTCTAGAGGGGACTCTTTATTTTACGAACAAAATCATACAGTGGGGCCGGGAAGGGAAACAGAGGGGGACCACAGGGGGAAAAAGTCACTGGGTCCTAGCGAAGCCTGCCACGAGCCGCTCGGGATTTTCCACCCCGTGGAGCCCCGGAGGGACGGTAAACGATTGGCGGCTGGTCTCGACGATCCCTACCGTCGCCTCCGGGCGTAGATGGGCCGGCTGACGTGGCGGAGGCGCCCTCTCTCCTCCTGGCCTTCTTCACCGAAGGTCCAGCAGTGGCGGTGGTGGCAGAGGTGGCCACGGCGGAGGATGCTCGACGACGTGGCAGCCGTCTGACTCCACCGGCGACATCGGGAGGGGGAAAATGAGGTTGGAGCACGGAGCTCTCCTCCTGCATCTCTCTGCACGTCGAGGTCATCAACTGCAGGGCCGTCCCGAACAGTCCAGCATCGGAGAGGGGTGCCGTCAGAAGTGGAACTCTCTTTTTCTCCGGCACACGAGCCTGCTCCAGCCAAAGGTGGCGCTGGATCAGAGTTGCCAGAGTTGCACTTTCCCAGCGGCTATAGCCTGCGGCTGAGTCAGATGCAGGATGGCTCCTGCCGACTGGGGGGCGAGCTGGTCATGTTGTTCATCACTCAGCTCCGTGCCGCCCGTCAATATCCAGGACATGAATCTCGCCAGCTGCGCGATGTTAGACGCGGCAGCTAGAGATTGTGTTCCGGTGATAAATGACTGGTCGCTCCAATATGCCAACCGCCTCGCCGATTTCCCTTGGGGAACCGGCTTCCGTAACGGTTCCCACACCACCTCCGGACAAAGGAGCGCGGCCATCGGCCTATCAAGCCGTGGCACGCCCTCCTTCATACCGTCGCCCAAACCCGCCACCCGCGTGACTGGCACGTAGGCGGGGGTGAGGCCTATGATGTGGGAGACCACCTGGCCCTGACGGACATAGGCCGCCATTGAGGGGAAAAATGGGTAGACAACGTCCACCCCTCTCACCGGGCGACGTTGCCATAGATGACCTATGAGATCATCAGGGACAGGAACAGGCAGTGGCTGTGGTAGCGGCACGCCGTTTGCGACTGCCGCCACCGCCGCCGCCATGAGCTCGGGAAACAAAGCGCGCAGTTCCCCCTGCAGACTTTCCTCCACCGAGCCCGCATCCCTCACATACAGCAGGCTACTACTGGTCAAGGAGCCACACTCCGATGTGGCTGATAGCAGGGCATCCCGCCGACGAGTCAGAGGTTCTTCCCCAACGTCTTCGAATGAGGCGCCCCAAGGAGACATCTCACCCTCATCTGTTACCTGGACGGGCGGGATACCTGTCTCCACCGGGCCTTCAAATAAGAACCCGTCCGCCTCTATCATGTAGTTCTCTGTTTCCATCGGGCATGCAGAGACCGACGGATCCTCACCTGGCTCCAGCAACTCACCAAAACCGGACCGTTCGTGTCTGCAAGCCACCATCTTGCGACGGGAGCGAGCCGACGCAAAAAGTTTGCGTCTCAAATCCCCTGCAACCAAGGGAACCGGCCGCCCAACAGCGGACGATTCCCCGGAAGCAGAGGAACCAGAGCCGGAACCAGGCCATCGCACAGGAGACGGCACTGGTGCACCGGCTCCTTGGAGAGGAAAACTACCCATCGGGCGCCTACCGGGCGTGGCTGCCGACCACGAGAGAGGTCTCAGCCCCGCTCCAAGATGCACGACAGAGGCGGAAATGGAGAACCGCTGGTGAAGAGTAGCGTTGCGAGTGCGACTCTCCGAAGTAGACATTATGACTTAGTTTTTTTCTATCTAAATATATGAGAGAAGAAAAAAACAAGCAACAATGTAAACACGTCTCAACTTTCTTCAGCTAACAACCTCGTCAAGTGTGGGATCTACCGAAGGCACTTCCTTGTGGTGAAAGTAAAGAAGGAGGCGAGTAGGTGACCACACACCTGCTTATGAAGGTAAGCGGATGGGGGTGTGGCCAGACGAATGGTGGGATGTAAAGGTACATGGTGGAATTTTTTATTCAGTGCACGTGCACGAAGTGAACTACAGTGCAGTATGATGCTGAGCGAAAGCCATAACGAAATAGAACCTTCTGTAGTGTGGCAGTGAAAGGGTTAATCTGCTGGCGTGTGGCAGTGAAAGGGTTAACCTTCTGTGTATTGTCGCAGTGAAAGGGACAACCGTTTGGTAGTGCGGCAGTCATCGCGCTGCTGCGGAATAAATTACTTTTTCTTTATCGTGACCTAATTGATTTTGTCCAATTGTGTTTCTCATGCAGGCAGGATGGAAGAAGAAGTCTTTGTGTGTCATGCAGATTTAACACACACATGCGATGGGCGACCCACAGGAACACACACATGCATTGCGTCGCTGAATGAAATGTTCTCTGCACTTCCCATCCCGGCGTCCTTCCCCCCCCAAGGGCAGCCGGGAGCAGACAAGGGCTGCAGCGTGGGGCCGCGCCCCGGGGACCAATCAACGTGCTCCTGTCCATCTTGGTCAGGGACGCGATAGCGTCAGCGATCTGTTGTGCATGTTTTTCCATTGGGTTTATCTTATCAGAAGGGGAAACCCTTGCCAGCACGGGGCGGGAGAACATGCAAACTCCACACAGAAAGGCCCGGGGGATACCCCCACCTGGGTAACTGGCAACACAGCAACCTGGTCCCGAGCGGGAATCGAACCTAGGACCTTCACGCTGTGACGCGACAGTGTTAACCACTACACCGTGCCGAGAGAGCTGTGAAACATTTACCCTGGAGGAATTCTCTCTCTCACACAAAAACACCAACAAATATATATAAATAAAGTGTTTTTCTCTTTATTGATGTTTTGAATCAAATGTTATTGACTGGGGAGATAAAGTGTGAGCTCCATGCCCTCCGTCCGACCTTGCAAGCCAAGTTTCGAGGCCTCGCTGTGGGCCATGGCTCGCTGACGCACCGGCCTCTGAGACCGCCTAAATAAATATAAATAAATATAAATAAATAAATATAAATAAATAAATAAATAAATAAATAAATAAATAAATAAATAAATAAATAAATAAATAAATAGAAGTGTTAAGGTAATATGCATCAAAATCTATTTTATTTTTTCACATGTTTAGCAAGCCCCGCCGTGAAGCAGGGCATCAAAAAATTGTTTAATACTCGTAATGTTCCTCTCCACGGAAATATTTAGTAAAAGGCGAAAGATTTATGCGATCTGAAGAGAAACCAGAGTGAACTGACGAGATTAAGGAAGCGGGGCGACCGTATTATCCAGTTTACTACTCTCAGTTAGGGTTTACAAGATACAACTAAGTAAAACAATTTTTGTCGCTCTTTCGGAGACCGTTTAACATCAATCTGACAGCCGTGTCAACATGCAATATATATATTTATAATGCAACGCTGTTTGTTGAAAGTTACATTTATATTTGATTTATTTAACACACGCGCGCAATGCATGATGGGGATTATTGCAAATAGGAACACCTTTTCCGTGGGCCGCGGTATGCAGAGCGCCACCCCCAACTCCGGCCAGGGACACAAACACAAAACACAGATATCATTGAGCACAAGTGTTAGAACATTATCAAATACATTGAGTGCTACACCATAATAAGTGCATGTTGTTATCTATTACACACACAAATAAATAAACACATCCCTATTTTCTATTGTTCTTCTGTTTTTCCATTTTGCATGGACCCTGTCTAGGATGCTGCCTGTCATATTGGGTTTCGCCACCAGATGGAGTAAGTGCTCTAGTAGGTGGACCAAGAGACTTGGAAGTGAAATGGAAGTTTTAGGTCAGGGTTTTGGTTAGGATAAAGGTCAGGGGTTGGGGTTGAGTGTTAGGTCAGGGGACTGTGGTGCATAGATATATATAGAACACTAGATAGCTTACCCGCGCTGCCAGCCTGCCGGCCAATGGAGAGCGACGTCGTCGTAGTGCGGCCATCTTGCCCCCAGGCAACTCAGCTACTGATAACATTAATGTCTATGGTGCATGTACTATTTAAATAACCATAGATTGCTCAATTCTTTACCGATTTTCAAACGGGTTGGTTTGCTATAAACATCAAATATGTAGTTATGATACTGCATACGTATATGCATCATAAATGTATCTAAAGATGTTTTTTTACAAACCGCTTGAATCATTTTGAATCACGTTAATAATGCTTGTAATAAACCAAACCGTTTGTAAATCCGTCAATATTTCAGCGAGTTATGAGTATTTTTGTCTGTGCAGATCACTCACCCTCCAACAGCTACCATAGAACGTAACAGAAAGGCTGACTGGGGCAAGATGGCGGCGGTTCAGCGACGCTGGTGACTCCGCCTTAAGCTATCTAGTGTTCTATATTGTGGTGCACAGACACAGGAAATAGAACAGGGTTAGGCTGTAGCGGCCGCTGGGTACTTCGCCACTAGGGGCGCTATACCAAATATTTTGTACAGTACAGTACAGTACCACGCAACACTCATGGCAAGACGTGAGCGATTCGACACGCTCACTGCAATGAATCGGCTCTTATGAACGAGTCGCTCAGCTGTTACTACAACAACACACAACCAGTCAAATAAAGTATAGTCTAGACTCTAATTCACAACTTGAAACACAATATATAAATAGAAAAGTTAGAAACAAAACTCGCCCGTCTACAAACACAGGCAGATCTCTCCCTCTCTCCTTCTCTCTCTCACACACAGCGCGACGTGGAATCGATTCGTTACACAATCAGACCTATTATATACCAAGAATAACTTCAGTATGAGTACAGGGCTGTACACATATTTTGCATATTGTTAAACGAGCCAAGGCTAGCTATTAAACTATCGATATGAATCGAAAATCTGGGACCCTGATGTAAACAAGACAAACGTTAGCTCCCAGAACGATAGCCAGTTAGCCCGCACCAGCCTAGTACTAGTACTAACGTTAGCTGCCAGAACGATAGCCAGTTAGCCCGCACCAGCCTAGTACTAGTACTAACGTTAGCTCCCAGAACGATAGCCAGTTAGCCCGCACCAGCCTAGTACTAGTACTAACGTTAGCTGCCAGAACGATAGCCAGTTAGCCCGCACCAGCCTAGTACTAGTACTAACGTTAGCTCCCAGAACGATAGCCAGTTAGCCCGCACCAGCCTAGTACTAGTACTAACGTTAGAGAGAGAGAGAGAGAGAGAGACTCACTGTTTAGTTGAAACGTCAGGGCAGGAGAGCTTGATATCCGCCATATAGCTTGTTAGCCAAGTGTTAGCTCAGCTGAGCTCGTCGACGTTAGCACAACACTCAACAAGTACATTCCTTTGTCCATTTCCGCTCGAACAGACTGCAAACTACCTGGCGTTCTATCGCCATGCTCTAAGACAAACTCTAACCTTAACCAACTTTGAAAGAGTGCCTAAGCTTAACAGTCTAAAGAAAGAACTTGCAGTCACGGCACGGCACGCTCTAAGACAAACAACAGTCCTAGTACCAGGAACCAAGCGAGAAGCTAGAATTGGAACATTAGAAATTGGATTCGGCCAATCAGAGATCGTCTCTGTGAAATTCTGCCATGGAAAAAAATACTGGCGTCGGCCAATCAGAGAGCGTCTCCGCGAAATGCGGCTATGGAAATTCTCACGGAAGTTCACGCTGCTTTCTAGACCGCTTCAAATCGCGCTCGGATTCCAACATAATAGTCATATTTCAACGCACAACGCCGTATGCACTGATTGGCTGTGACGGAGACAGCGATCAAACTGTGACGCGCACTCAGAGCGCTATCGCGTATAGCCCGGGCCGAGAAAAAAAAAAAAAAAAAAAAAAAAAAAACGTGATGTCACTTCCTGCTCTGGAAAACGATGTTTTTTTAATTTAGATAATAACGTTATATTGTGCATTGGAAATACAAACATACTTAAAATGAGTAAATATTATTAATTTTAAACATGTTTATATTATTTATAGGGTTATAAAACACAAAAACGAAAAAGTTTTATTGTCTTCTTCTCTGATTTAACAGCAGCTGGCCAGCAGGTGGGTCGGCGCCCTAGCGCCCCTAGTGGTAGAGCCGCCACTGGGGTTAGGGTTAAAGCAGTGTGTAAGAGCAGGGTTGAGACTGAGCCTCTAGTTGGCTCCACAAGCAGCTGTTTGCTATGGGACTTTAACTGCACTATTTAATAGCATCTATAATCCAAAGCGATTTACAAATGTTGTACAACAAGACAGCAGGAAGGGTACAACTCTATCAGCTGAGTTGTAACAGATCCCCGTATATTGAGTGGCTTATAAACGTACTGATGGTATAATCACTGTTTTGTTTATCCTTTTACATCGTATTACATTTCCTTTTAAAACAATAACATTCCCACTGTAAGAGATATGGCCTCATACGGGTCCATTAAAACTTGTTGCGTATTCCTTCTCTCGCAATGCATTGTCAAACTGTCAACAAAAGCCCGTGACAGCGACCGGAAAACACTGCCTCGCGACATGGATTTACATAAATTAAAGTCACACACACAGGCTTCTATCAATTCTAATAACAAAAAGGTCCTGGATATTCATATTATATATAAATGTAAATGTAAATATTCCTAAACACAAATATTACACAGGTAATTACTCAAAAAATAATAAACCATTCTTGGGGTTATTTACACTCCCACCGAAATTATAATGTTTTTCTTTTTCTTTTTACTAAAAGTAAACCTTCAAAACATATAATTCAATTCAAAACAATATCACATGTTATCAATGCATAGTGCTTAAACAGCTTCTAGCAATAAAACTAATTTTTGGACAGGCCGCTCCACTATGGAGGGCCTGCCGTTGCGCTCTCCTTTGTGGTTCAGTCCCTTATCTCCAAGCAAGATCTTGACCCGTCTCACAAGTCCATCCTTGCCCTGAATGACTTCTGAGACGCTCCCAAGCCTCCATTGGCTTCGTGGCAAGGTGTCATCTTTGTCCATGACTACATCACCGACTTGCAGGTTCCTTTTAGTGTTATGCCAGCACTGTCTTGTCATGTGTCTTGTCATGATGCTCTGGAGGTACTCCGTTTTCCATCTACTCCAAAATTGTTCTGTCAAGTATTGAACCTGACGCCATCTCTTTCGTCCATACAGATCCTCTCTTTCGAATTTGCCAGGTGGAGGCAAGGCTGCAGTGGATTTCATTGTGATCAGGTGGTTGGGAGTAAGTGGCTCTAAACTATTTGGGCTGTTTAGAGTATCGACCGTGAGTGGACGGCTGTTCACAATAGCCATGGTCTCATAAAAGAAGGTGCGCGATGACGCATCACTGAGCCTGCCAGGGGCGAGCAGCAGAGTGGCACTGAGGATGCTTCTCACATTTCTTATTTGCCGTTCCCACACGCCTCCTGCATGGCTGGCATGAGGTGCATTCGTTACAAAGTCACACTGCTTTTCTGTGAGAAATGTGTTCAGTCTGTCTGTGTCCAACTCTTTCAAAGCAGCATTCAGTTCGTTTTTTGCACCCATGAAATTTGTGCCTTGGTCGCATTTAATTTGTCGCACAGCACCTCTTAATGCAATGAAGCATCTCAGTCCATTAATGAAAGTGTCTGTGGACAAGTCTTCCAGCATCTCAATGTGAATGGCTCTAGAGCAGAAGCAGGTGAAGAGCAACCCATACCTTTTCTCTTGTTTTCTTCCTTGCTTTGTCAAAAAGGGGCCAAAACAGTCCATCCCACAGTATGTGAACGGTGCCGTGGGTTCTGTTCGTTCAACAGGCAAGTCACTCATCCGTTGGCCTTCAACAGGCCTTCTCAGCCTTCGACACGTCACACAGTGATGGATGTAGGTTGCGACAGCTCTGCTCAGTCCACAGATCCAATAGCCACTGGACCTAATTTCATTGATGGTGAAGCCTTTACCCTGATGTTTCACTCTTTCATGATGATGGGCGATGATCAGATTCGTCATGTGATATCTCTGAGGAATGACAGTTGGGTGTTTGAATGTGCTCTGGAAAGATAAACGGCTGAGCCTGCCTCCGACCTTAAGCACACCCTCTGTGTCCAGGAAAGGGTCTAGGTGGTGCAGCTTGCTGTGTCTTGGTAGCCGATGTCCTTTGCTTAGTAGCTTTATCTCATCTCCGTATGCTTGGCTTTGTATGTCCTTGATGATGAGTCTCTCTGAACTTTGTCTTTCATCAACTGTTGAGAGGTCACATGATTTGACTTTTCTTGCACGCCGCAGGAGACGCGCCACTGCCTTGATGGCCTGAGACCAGAATGAAAACTTGTTCAGTCGGTCTACAAGGCTGACATGTTCTGAGCTCTTTGTCTGAAAGGTCTGAGCCTTTTTGACTTCTGGGTCACCGACGGGTAGTTCTGACGGCACCTCGGTTGGCATTTCTATCTCCTTTTTCCATAGAAAGCTAGGGCCAGTGAACCAATCAGAAGAGAGCAGCTCCTCTACTGTTTTCCCCCTGGATGCATAGTCTGCTGGGTTTTCATCAGTAGGTACGTGAAACCACTGCTTGGGGTCTGAGTCATGACGGATTTTCTGCACCCTGTTTGCCACAAAGGTGTGAAAGCGGCGAGCTTCATTATTAATGTAGCCTAACACAACCTTTGAATCCGTCCAAAAGAACTCTTCTACATTACAGTATCCTAATTCTTCTTTGAGCATATTGCTCACAGTGACTGAGACAACTGCTGCGGTAAGTTCTAACCTGGGTATTGTTGTGACCTTCAGCGGCGAGACGCGCGCTTTCCCCATAAGAAGAGCACAGTGAATGTTTCCTCTTTCATTCTTCAGTCTCATGTAAGTGCATTTTCCATAGCCTGTGGTGCTGGCATCTGAGAAATGATGTAGTTGTGTTTTGATCACCTTTCCAAAGCCAGCTGGCTGGTAGCAGCGAGCTACGTGTATCCTTTCCATCTTAGCAAGGTCATCTTTCCATTTCTCCCACCGTGGCTTCAGTTGCTCTGGAATCGGGTCATCCCATCCTGTTCCTTGATGGCACATTTCCTGGAGAATCTTCTTTCCATTGAGGACGTAGGGAGCTACGAAGCCCAGCGGGTCGTATATGGAGGCGACAGATGACAGGACGCCGTGTCGCTGGCTGGTTCTTTGATGTGACTTTAAAGGTGAAACAGTCACTCTCGACATTCCAGTTTATTCCCAATGCTCTTTCTAGGGCTGTGTCGTTGAATGTGAGATTATTTGCCTTAATGTCTGTGGCGAGTTCTGTTGAGGGAATGCTCTGGAGAACAGCACAGTTGTTCGACACAAATTTGTGGAGGCGTAAACCTCTCTCTGCACACAGCTCACGTGCCTCTTTTGCCATTTTAATGGCCTTTTCAACAGACTCAACACTGGCAACACCGTCATCTACATAAAAGTCTCTGGTAATGAACTGAGACCCTAATGGGTGTGTGTGACTGTGTTCTTTGGCGAGCTGCTTCAATCCGTAGTTTGCACACCCTGGTGAAGATACAGCTCCAAAAAGATGGACCTTCATCCTGTATTCTTGAGGTGGGGTGCTTAGGTTGCCGTTCTCCCACCAAAGGAAGCGTAGGTAGTCACGGTCCCTCTCTGAGACGTGAAACTGATGAAACATCTTTTCTATGTCACACATCAGTGCAATGCCATGCTGACGGAAACGAATCAGTACACCTGTGAGATTGTTGATCATGTCTGGGCCTGCGAGAAGGTGTTCATTTAGGCTACTTCCCTTGTACTTTGCCGAGCAGTCGAACACTACTCTCAGCTGCTCAGGCTTTTGGGGGTGATATACACCATGGTGAGGTATGTACCATTTTTCTCCATTGGTGCCTTCAGTACGTACCTCCTCTACGTCACCCCTGTCGATGATGTCCTTCATGTAGTTGGTGTAGTCCTTCTTGTAACTTTCATTTCCATCGAACTTCCTTTTCAGGTGACTGAGCCTCACAGCAGCAAGTTGCTTGTTATCTGGTAAGCATGGTCTCTCTCTGAAGGGGAGTGGCATCTCGTAATGTCCATGTTCGTTTATCTTTATGTTTTCCTTCAATTTGTCTAGAAAGATCAAATCCTCTTGAGAGACCATTTTGTCGTTTCCCTTAGTGTCTCTGAAATCCGTTTCAAGGATTCTGATTGCATCCATTGGAGTCACTGCAGGCATCTCCTTCACGGTTACTCTGTGACAGTGACCGGTTGACAGTTGTGGAGAGTGTGGTGTTGAACAGCCAACAATACTCCACCCTAAGTCTGTGAGAATGGCAAAGGGTTCATCATCTGTTCCTGTTATGACCCGCCTGGGTACAAGACTTCTTGGACAATTGTAGCCTATCAGTAGCCCCACTTCACAACTGAGGAGAGGCGGTATTTGGTCTGCGATCGCTGTGAGGTGGTGCCATCTTTTGGCCGTTTCGTGTGTGGGTATGTGTTCTCTATTTACAGGTATGCAGTCTTTGGTGTAAGCAGGAGGCAGATTGATGTGCTCAATGGAGTTGAATCCTCTCACACGCAGGCCAGATGTCCGCTCACTTTTAAAGACCATATTTTCACCCATCATGGTAGTGAGTTTCAGTTTGACTGGGCAAGTAGTCAGCTGTAGTTCTTTACATAGATCTTGCTCGATGAATGTTGTGTCGCTTTGTGTATCTAACAGAGCGTACACACGTTTTTCTGTGGATGGATTCTCATCTTTAGACACCCACACCGGCACGATCATGGAGCTGTTTTCTGACTGACCTTGACTGGTGACGTTGAGGGACAGAGCAGGTGTTGGTTCCATTTCACTGCGTCGTGATGAATTCTCCCTTTTTGCTCTTTCATTGTAGCTGTCATTGTGAAGACAGGTGGGATGTCGTCCTTTGCATGAGTCACATGTGTGGCGATGCCGGCACTCCTTAGCGCTGTGACCAGGCTTAAGACATCCATAACACAGTCTTTTCTCTTTGACGTACGTCCTTCTGTGTTCCAGTTGCATTTTCATGAAGTCTGGACATTTGCAAAGCTGGTGACTGATATCCTGACATAGTATGCAAGGGGTCTTGATCCTTTCTTTTGTTGTTGTCTGTTGATTATTTTCCACCACTGTTTGTTTGTGTGTTGAAAGCGCTAGCTTTGTTTCCTTTGCTTACCCTTGTGTTCAGTCTGTCTTGATTGGAATCAGCTGAATGGAGAGCAAAGAAGGAGGTGATTGGATTGCAGGCAGTTTCAGCCTCCATAGACATGAACTTGGCGAAGTCTTCAAAGCTGGGAAAATCCTTTCCCTCCCTGAGACGCGCTGTCACCTGCCGGTTCCAACTTGAGGCCATCCACTCTGGCAGCTTCCGTATTAACTTTTGATTTTCCTCACAGTCGTTTAGGATATTTAAACCCTTTACATGGGGCATGGCCTGCACACAGGCGTTTAAGTAATCTGAGAAGGTCCTCAGCCCTTCCGCATCCTTATGCTGTATTTTTGGCCAGGTGGATAGCTTTTCTCTAAAGGCCCTTTGAATGATGAAAGGTTGGCCGTACCTCTGGTTGAGCTTGCTCCAAGCGTCACCGTACGCTTCGCTGTCGCTGCGATAGAATGTCCCTTCTAGGCATTTGTTAGCTGCGCCACCTACATATCTCTTGAGGTAGTGCAGCTTGTCGGCAGGGGAAATGTTTTTACCATCTATGAGAGACATAAATGAAGACTTCCATTCAACAAAGTCAATTGGATTGCCATTAAACACGATAGGCTCCGGCATTGGAAGTCTGTTAATAGCAATGCTGTCCTGGATAGCCTGTGCTAGGCAAATTACATCAACAGGAGGAGATGGAGGGGCAGCTATGCGAGGGTGCATTGTTGCAGGGGGGTTGGAGCTGAATGGCAGAGAGACATGGGCAGACCGAACATCAGACTCCTCTTTCACTTCTCTGTCGTAAACTTCAAATCTTGCTTGGGCAGCCTTTAAGCCTTTTTCAACTTGTAATCTTTCCAATTCTGCCTTGTGTTCATCCAATTCCTTCCTGTGTTCTTCCTCTAAAGCTCTGATTTTTTCCTTTTGTCTCTTTTCCTCCAATAGCATCTTATATTCAGCCTCCTTTGCAGCTAACTCTGCCGCTGCTTCTGCTCGCTTGACTGTAACATTTGAGAGTGTGGAATAATGACTGCCAGACAGTTCTGAAGCAGAGGAACTAAAAATGGACCGGGCATAGTGAGGCTTACTTAGCTCACGCAAGCGCTGTCCTTCATGTTCTGCATCGTATTCTCCATTTACACCAGTCAGTCTCTCATTCAGTATTTTGACAATGTCACTCGTTACTGCTGCACAAGCATCAACTTTGCGCCTTAGCTCAGTGTCAGGCGTGCCGTGGACTCTCAGTTCATCATATAATTTCATGATGTCAAATTTCCTTTTTTCCAAATTGTCTGCAAGGTGTGCTAATTGATTATCTGTTTTGTCAGATTTTAGGTCTTGCCGTGTTTCACATGCTTGGGCTTTCCACTGTTCATAAAGACTAAAAAGTCTCTTTTCCCGTTTGTTCTGTTCATCTTCACGGTAAACTAGCATTTTTTCCGTTGGGATTCGCACTCTTTCTGACAGCCTAACTAAATCTGCATCATTATCTTCCTCATAATCAGCAAGATTTGTTTTGTTTTGCAATGTTCCTTTTTTTCTTGTCTGACAGCTTGTTCTGTTTCCTTGTCGCGCAAAATAGCACCAGATCCATCCATTGTTTTGTTTTGCAATGTCCCTTTTTTTCTTGTCTGACAGCTTGTTCTGTGTCTGTTTCCTTGTCGCGCAAAATAGCACCAGATCCATCCATTGTTTTGACTTTTTCCATTGCTCCCTTTATCACAACCGCTTCAACTCAACGCTGCTCATATCCCTTTTGTCCGTAAAAGTAGTCCTGTCCATCCATAAAAGTGTTCCTTTAGATCCGTAATGTACTTTTATTCATGGAGGTCGTCCTTTTCGTTGTAATCTCCGTTAAAGAGTAGACGGTTAGTTGTAATCTCGTTAGAGAGCAGACAGTTGATTGCCGGTTGGAGAGGTGAATCTCTTACTGTAACGGATCCCCGTATATTGAGTGGCTTATAAACGTACTGATGGTATAATCACTGTTTTGTTTATCCTTTTACATCGTATTACATTTCCTTTTAAAACAATAACATTCCCACCGTAAGAGATATGGCCTCATACGGGTCCATTAAAACTTGTTGCATATTCCTTCTCTCGCAATGCATTGTCAAACTGTCAACAAAAGCCCGTGACAGCGACCGGAAAACACTGCCTCGCGACATGGATTTACATAAATTAAAGTCACACACACACAGGCTTCTATCAATTCTAATAACAAAAAGGTCCTGGATATTCATATTATATATAAATGTAAATGTAAATATTCCTAAACACAAATATTACACAGGTAATTACTCAAAAAATAATAAACCATTCTTGGGGTTATTTACATGAGTAACAATGGTCATCAAAGTGTTGAGTGCTATAGTGTAGGTTAGTATTAGGACATGTGCATGACAGTAAGGTTAGTTAGAGTTAGAGTTTTTTTTTATGATTAATGATTGAAGAAGTGCGTCTTTAGTCGACGGCGAAAGATTGGACAGGTTTCGGCTGTCCTAACTGTGGTGGGAAGTTCATTCCACCATTGTGGGGCAAGGACTGAGAATAGGAGACTTCTCTTTGATGACCCTACCGGAGCTCGGATAGTAGGTCTAAGGCGGCCAGAAGATGCAGAGCGTAGGGGTCTTGAGGGTGCGTAGTTAGAGACCATTGACCGGAGGTAGGCGGGAGCCGTTCCCTTCGCCGCACGATATGCCAGGTCGAGGGCCTTGAAGCGGATCCGTGCGGCCATGGGGAGCCAGTGCATGTCCCTGAGAAGGCTAAGTTATCCTCTTGGAACAGTAACAATCAATCAACAAGTGACAATCTCACACAAAATAAATAAATCGATCCTGATAATATGATAAGCTGGTATGCCGGTCAGACTCTACTTTCTTTGCCCCATTTAGAATTCATAGTTAAATGCATGTTTAAATTGGAGAACTACAGTATGAAGTTTCAGAAAAACTATGTTGCTGGATCCAGTCGGCCAGCTGGCCTGGGGACAGAGAGAACAAGTGTGTTGACGACGGGACCCCTGGCCACCCTGTCCCCAGCTCTAGTAGGGGTTAATCCTGTATTTACATCCTTGAATGTAACCTCCACACTTTTATCAGTTAACAATAATAATAATAATAATAATAATAATAATAATAATAATAATAATAATAATAATAATAATAATAATAATAATAATAATAATAATAATAATAATAATAATATAAAACGTTAAACTCCACACACAACTGGCTAAGCTTTTGGCACCTCAGATCTCTGAATATACCTGCATATAATCCTTCTATATGCCTACTTATACACCTGCATGTAACTCTGTATGATAGCATGTAAGAAAAAAAAAAAAGATACACAAGGAAGGTACATTTAACTTTTCTTTTGGGAGACTCACCTATAATGTCAAACTGCTGCGTGCTGCCGATTAAAGCCCAGGCGGAAAGCTTAGCTATTAGTAATACAATCTGTAATACTTGGCACAAGTGATAATAACGCATAGGAGTCATAACAACACAGATCCCAACAGGGTAAAACTAAATATGTCACATTCTGGCCATCGTCAATAGTGCCAAAGCAGTCATTACGCATGAACATTATTACATCAATTTCAATAAGTGTACAATTGATATCGCTTTAGAGTTCTACAGAGGTAGAAGAGTTGCAGTTGTGAGTGACCTTACAATAGTGTGACTCACTGGACTTCTGGTAACAACGGATCTCTCTCAGCGCCACGGTACCGGGCCTGTAACGATGTGGCTTCTTCACGCCGCCGGTAGCCGGTGCGCTCTTACGGGCAGCCTTGGTCGTGAGGCGCCTCCTTGGGGCTTTGCCACCGGTGGATCTGGATTCCACTACATTCTACTGAGAGAAAACGGTGCTTTTTCAATGTATGTGATGTATAGATTGGGGAGAGATGACCACAGCTAAAACGGTGATTGAAATGTGCATGGAAGACGGTGACGGTGGTGGAACCAGTGATTTCACAGGCACAGGCCGCGTCAGCGAGGGTTTTGTTATGAATTCCTTAGAAGAACATCTGAGATTAGAGTGTACTGTCTCCCAGGGCAGAAGGGAGAGAGGTTCATCTTAATGAAACGTGAGTTTATTAGTGTTAAAGGTTATGCAGTTGTCATGACAACACGTCGCATGACAACCAGAAGGCGGGGCCGTCGTTGCGACGACGAACATCTATGAGTCGAACGGTGTTTCCGGGTGTAAGTCAGACCAGAATCTGACCGAGAGCGAGTAGGACTGAGATCACACAGAGGACTCTCTCTCTCCTCTTATCACGAGAGGGGGGGGGGGGGGGGGGAGGAGGGAGAATGCCACGACATCATTAGCTTCGGCTAACACGAGGAGGGTTCAGGCTAACGACTAGGCCTGACCACTATTGGACTGAATAACAAAAGGACAATTCTGAACACACCGAGAGATCATTAGAATAGACTCTTCAAGGACGATACAATTTGATAACATCTGATAACATCTGATTATGAGGTTCTGTTTATAGCAATAAAACAACGCTTCTCCTCATAAGGTATCTCACAGTGTCGAAGTGTCGAATTCTTACGGAAGTGGAGAAGTATTATGGTTTATGGATTGCACTAACGGGGGAAGATAAGGATCTTATCTACCAGTATCGGAGACGTCAGGACCATTAAAAGTACACAACGCAGAGGAATTGGATGGAGAGCCAAACAGACGAAGACGTGATACTGGCCAGTTTGATCAGAATCTTACAGTTGGTGCCGTTGGGACCCGGATTTGCAAGAGATTAAAACAACGGGAACAGTTGGTTGTTGATGACAGCCGGATTTGCAAGAGATAAGAACAACGGATAAAGACTTTTTCAATAATGGGGCGACAGTGGACAACAGTCATCAATGTGTGGGAGAATCATGATCGAAGCAAGGCCGGTCAGCCCTGGGAGAGAGCGGCGAGTCGAGCGGTCAGGAGGCGAACCAGCGCTGTAGGGGAAACAGCGCTCCGATCAAAAATGTGAGTTCACTGTGCACACGGTTGTTTTGATTTTAAGCCAAATAAAAACGAACAGATAGTGAATCCGTAAACGTAAACATTTCTAGTTCGACACAGAGAATGCCAGCTGTAATAACATGAGCAGAGAGCCATGGTGAAAATCGAGGGTGTTATCTACAGAGAATGAAAAGCAAACGAGGCAGGCTGCACAGTTTTGGTTTACGGAGGGTAAATGCGAGATGAGGAGAGGGGGGGGGCGCTTGAATCAGATCGAAAAATTGTTATGGCGGGACTGTTTTCATAACAGAAGGAAAGTCGAAAGGAGATTGTACCAGTGTGTATTATGTCCGATCAGGCAAGAGTATTAGTCTGAGAAAGCGTCCCCTGATAATGGATAGGAAAGAGAGGAAAAACAGCTGTGTTTTCAGGCCTTGGAAGGAAGGGCAGCGGCCGTTTGTTGAGAGAGTAGCCATTTGCACCGAGTCAAAATGGCCGCAGAGCCACGAGGGGTTTAGAATCAGGAAGTGACATGTCACCTACAATCCTCTAGACTGAGTTTTGGCCGCCATCTAGGGGGGCAGTGGGATAATACAGGCAAATGGAGGAGTAGGTCGCCACCTAGGGGCGGAGGGGGGGGGGGGGTAGTGCTGGGGAGTTTCCATTACCCATAGGGGAATATTTAGAGTTTAATTCAATTAAGGAGTTTAATTGCGGAGGGGGGGGGGGTAGTGCTGGGGAGTTTCCATTACCCATAGGGGAATATTTAGAGTTTAAGTTAATTAAGGAGTTTAATTTTTTCAAGATTACCAACTGCTTGTGTGTATACACGGTGGTGTATGTAGAACTTTGTAAAGGAACTCAAAGTAGGGTATAGAGCGACGGGACAGCTCCAGGGCGACGGTAGACAGCCCCGTAGGGTATATAGAGCGACGGGACAGCTCCAGGGCGACGGTAGACAGCCCCGTAGGGTATAGAGCGACGGTGACAGCTCCAGGGCGATGGTAGACAGCCCCGTAGGGTATAGAGCGACGGTGACAGCTCCAGGGCGACGGTAGACAGCCCCGTAGGGTATAGAGCAACGGTGACAGCTCCAGGGCGACGGTAGACAGCCCCGTAGGGTATAGGGCGACGGACAGCTCTGTTGTATGTTAGATGATAGTACGAGTACGTATGTGAGTTAGGAGCAGGGAACCAACCTGCTCTGTTGTATGTTAGAGCGATGCTCGGTTGTATGTTATTATCATAATAATAAGATCGATATACAGGTTAATTAAATAAGTTTAATTATGAAATAAGAGGGAGTTCGATCTCCAGTGGGGCCTTCTCACACCTAATAAATAGGCAGAGTCTTGAGGGGACACGTCACCAGAAAGAACTGGCGCGCGCTGGGGGTCACCCGTGGGACAAACGTAGAGCGCCGAGTGGGTATCGTTTAGCTGCTGGTGTCACGCCGGAAGACAACAAAACAGGGAACAGCCCTGTAGGATTAGATATGGGTGTTGAGAAGGTGGGGGACTAATAGAGAACAAATAGCGCCATGGGCTGTAGGACACTCACACCGTCCAACAGTCTGAAAGGGCGTGGCCATGGCAGGGGCTTGCAGAGGGAAAAAATATATAGAGAACGAGCTGCAGGCCCAAAGCCATGGTAGACTAATAGAAAACACAGGGTCGAGTGTACAGAAAGACTGCCGGTGTTGTGTTTCTGCTTTCAAGGGGGGAATGACACCGACAGCGATGGAGATGGCCAGGAGACAGACTGGAGGAGGAGGAAGCCGCAGGGGCCAGGCACGGCAGCCTGGTACACAGACCGTCCACGACGAGAGAGAGGGCCGACGGCGGTGGAGATGAGCCTCAACCAAGATGACCGACAGGGCGGAGATGACCGACAGGGCGGAGACGGCCGACGAGGCGGAGTCCAGCGGTCGCAGGCGGTGTTTGCCCAGGGGAGAACGAGGCGGACATCGGAGGGGGTTTCCCTGCGGAGACGTTGTAGAGAGCGTTTTGAAACAACAGAGCACGGGCGGTGAATCATGAACAAACAGGGACTTCCTTTCAGAGTCAATCAGGAGATCGAGAGACGAGACAACAGCGAGAAGTCCTGTGTTCATTGATTAGGAGTATGAGATATAAATGGAGGATTCATATATAAGATATATGTATAGAAGGATATATATATATATAGATGTATAGATAAGAGGGAGAACAGTAGAACAACAGGATATAATTATTGGGAGCAGACAGGGGGGCTCCAATGGTTATGAGTCGTTGGATGTTGTTGGTTTTGGTGGTCGGTTTCGGTTCCCTTTGTGCACGAAGGGGGGCGCAAACAGACATCAGGCAGCAGGATCACTGGGTTGACCGTGGGCCGTCTTCGTTTCTTGTGCACGAGAGACGAGGTTGGTTTGCTTCAACCACAGGCTATTTTTGGCATAATTAATTGAAAAACCAAATAATGATTTATGATTCTGAAGGGGTGATAAGAATCAAGGGGGGATTGAGAGAAAACGGTGCTTTTTCAATGTATGTGATGTATAGATTGGGGAGAGATGACCACAGCTAAAACGGTGATTGAAATGTGCATGGAAGACGGTGACGGTGACCAGTGATTTCACAGGCACAGGCCGCGTCAGCGAGGGTTTTGTTATGAATTCCTTAGAAGAACATCTGAGATTAGAGTGTACTGTCTCCCAGGGCAGAAGGGAGAGAGGTTCATCTTAATGAAACGTGAGTTTATTAGTGTTAAAGGTTATGCAGTTGTCATGACAACACGTCGCATGACAACCAGAAGGCGGGGCCGTCGTTGCGACGACGAACATCTATGAGTCGAACGGTGTTTCCGGGTGTAAGTCAGACCAGAATCTGACCGAGAGCGAGTAGGACTGAGATCACACAGAGGACTCTCTCTCTCCTCTTATCACGAGAGGGGGGGGGGGGGGGGAGGAGGGAGAATGCCACGACATCATTAGCTTCGGCTAACACGAGGAGGGTTCAGGCTAACGACTAGGCCTGACCACTATTGGACTGAATAACAAAAGGACAATTCTGAACACACCGAGAGATCATTAGAATAGACTCTTCAAGGACGATACAATTTGATAACATCTGATAACATCTGATTATGAGGTTCTGTTTATAGCAATAAAACAACGCTTCTCCTCATAAGGTATCTCACAGTGTCGAAGTGTCGAATTCTTACGGAAGTGGAGAAGTATTATGGTTTATGGATTGCACTAACGGGGGAAGATAAGGATCTTATCTACCAGTATCGGAGACGTCAGGACCATTAAAAGTACACAACGCAGAGGAATTGGATGGAGAGCCAAACAGACGAAGACGTGATACTGGCCAGTTTGATCAGAATCTTACACTACACAGTAATAACATTTTGTTGGGCTTTAAATGGCTGTATATGTCCGGCTCAGAAATGTCGACATACCAAATACATTTAAAACCATTGCAGATAATTACCCTCTTGCATAGACATTAGCCAAACACATAATAGGAACAGCTCTCTCATGACAGAGTGTGTGGCTCTTAAAAGAGCCTTAAGGTTTCAATATGAAGGGTTCAATGGGGTTTACTTGGAGCTGGTGTACTTGGTTCCAAAGTCCACTGTCCACTGAGCTGGAGGAATGCCATTGGGAGACATCAAGTAATTTGATGATGTAATGAGTGTTGATTGGTTCTGCAGAAACGTTCCTAGGTGTGTTTAGCCATCAAACCATTTATTTTCATAAACATTTTACCCATAAACGGTTCCCAACAAACAGAAATGTGTTAATATATATCTATGTAGTTCATATTAAAATATCATATCCTCTCTACACCCAGATCAATAATTTCACTAACGAACGCCTCTAGCAAGCTTCAGCCCCATGTCTATCTACTATATATTTACTATCTATCTACAATCTATCGATTATCAATCTACCATCAACAAGATTAGATGCACTTTTTTTTAGAAAATATAGGATTGTGGTCCCAAATTAAACATGCATTTAACTATTAATTCTAAATGTGCCAGTCTGACTGACGTACCAGTTTATCATACATCAGGTTTGACATGTATTTATTTCGTGTGAGATGGTCACGTTTTGATTGATTGATTGTTACTGTTAACTCTCCAAGAGTGTGTGGTCAGAAGTTAGATGCTATTAAAGGCCCATAGCAAACAGCTGCATATGGAGCCCTCAACCTTGCTTTAACCCGAACCCTCAACCCAACTCCTGACCTTTAACCAAAAAGCTAAATTTTACTTCCAAAATCAATTAATCCTAACTTCAAACTTCTCCCATTTGAAAATCTATTGGAAGGCTCTTGTTCCACCTACTAGAGCACTTACTCCATCTGGTGGCGAAACCCAATATGACAGGCAGAATCCTAGACATGGTCTAGGACCTTTTCCCCTCGTTTTCGATGATGGAAGTGATTTAGGAAAAGCTTCGGCACGCCGAGAGGTACCCGTGGATTTAATCTCGCGAGGATCGGGGCAATATTCGGCCCGTGGGAGCAGTCACGGGTTAATACAATGTTCAGAGTGCAGAGGGGAGGTGTGCAGAGGGGAGGCCACACTCAGGATTCTTCTCACAGCCCCGTTTCAAACTTTTAGGGTGTGGCAGTCAGCTCGAATCTGATTGGCTAGGATCGGATTTGGACTCTAGATACATGAATCACATGGTTGAGGCTGGAGAAAGAGACCTACCCCCTGCCTCCTCTCTATAGCTGCAGTGAGCACAGTGAGTCTGACAGTGTGTTAGAGGGAGTGAGAAGGAGAAGAGGGAGACATAAAAAAAAAAAAAAAAATTATAACACAGATGCACAGATGAAAAATAACTATATTAAACTATATTAAAAAAAAATTATATATATATTTTTTTTTCATATTTCATATTAATTCATATTTTAATAGGGAGGCATGGCTTCCGTTGGCTTCCATAAGGATTCGCCACTGAAAGGGATGCGTTTATTCATTAGTCACCAGACCTTGACGGATCATTGGGATAACTGACTCTCTCAAAACAAAGTGGGTGGCTCTGAAAAGAGCCTTTGGGTGATACGGGTTTAGATGGACAGGAACGTTTACTTGGAGCTGGTGTAGTTGGTTGATTGATTGATTGAAAAGTTTATTAACAGATTGCAGAATGGGTACAGTACAGTACAGCTCAATACATACAATTGTTAAGGGGATGCAGACCAGAGAAAGACTTTCGTCTTGTTTACATCAGGGTCCCCCATTTTCAATTCATCATAACATATATGACATACATGACATACAGATAGACAGTACTGCTACATCTATACATTTATGACATATCAGATTTGCAAATACAGTACTGTTTGTGATACAAAAGTGTCCAGAAAAGGAGTGTATATACATTTGGCGTAGAAACTGTACATTGGAGGAGGTTGGATGGGTGGGGTTGGGTTGGGTGGGTTGGGTGAGGGCTGTACATTGGAGGTGGGGGGGGGGGGTTGGGTAGGGGACACACACACATTTTACACTGTACATTGGAATACTGACAAAGCCTTACTTGGTCATTTACTGTACAACTAGGTTAGGACATTTGTAGGGGCCAGTTTCGAATTTTTTGAGAGTGTTTTTGAAAGTGGGTAGTGATTCACATTCCTTTACAGCTTTAGGTAGGGCGTTCCACATTGATGTGGCATAATTGCGAAACGTGTTTAGTCCCTTGTTTGAGCCGAATCTGGGTTTTACATGATTTTTGGAGCTCCCTCTGGTGTTGTGATCGTGGTATTCACTGACCTTTGGGAAGTATTTTGACATGTACATGGGTACCTTGGTCGCGTAGTGTATCTTGTAGACCAGGCCCATTGCAAGTTGCTGTACTCTGTCGTCTACTCTAAGCCATCCTAGGTTGTCAAAGTGGGCAGGGGTGAGGTGGGTTCTGGGAGTCAGGTCAAGTAGTAGTCTGACAGCCTTGGTTCCCTCGGACACTGCGTGCTTGGCCAGTTCACCGGGGAGCAGCAGGCGGACGGCGGTCTGGATCTCCCTGGAAGTGATGGTCCTACGCTTGTTGTAGAGAGCCAGGCGGGAGGCTTCACCGGCGATGCGTTCAAAGATGTCGTTAACGAATGAGTTCATGATGAATGAATGAATGAATGAAAACTTTATTTAACAGATTGCAGAATGGGTACAATAAAGTACGGCTCAATACACAAAATTGTTAAGGGGATGCAGACCTGAGAAAGACATTTGTCTTGTTTCCATCAGGGTCCCCCATTTTCAATTCATATAGACATTTATGACATACACAACATACATGACATTTATGGCATAGGGACATATAGGTATTTAGTACTGATACATTTGTGACATAAACGGTATTCAAATATACAGTACTGTTACCCCTAGATCCTGTCAGAGTATATACATATAATGGGGAGGGGACTGTACATTAGGGGGGGGGGGGTGGGTGGGAGAGAGATATACATACGGCGGGGAGGGAATATATACATGCGGTGGGGAGGAGACTGTCTATTAGGAGGTGGTGGGGGTTTTGGGCATTTATGGTGGCCAGTTTCGAATTGCAGCCTCCCGTAGGTGCTCTTTAAGAGCGGTTTTGTATGTGGGTAGGGATTCACATTCCTTTACAGCTTTAGGTAGGGCGTTCCACATTGATGTGGCATAATTGCGAAACGTATTTAGTCCCTTGTTTGAGCCGAATCTGGGTTTAACATGATTTGTTGAGCTTCCTCTGGTGTAGTGGTTGTGGTATTCACTGACCTTTGGGAAGTATTTTGACATGTACATGGGTACCTTAGTCGTATAGTGTATCTTGTAGACCAGGCCCATTGCAAGTTGCTGTACTCTGTCGTCTACTCTAAGCCATCCTAGGTTGTCAAAGTGGGCAGGGGTGAGGTGGGTTCTGGGGGTAAGGTCTAAGTAGTAGTCTGACCAGTTTGTTTTGTGATGTTTGTAATTTTGTTTTAAGCGCCTTTGAGGTGCTTTGGTACCATGAGGTGCACGCATAGTCGTAGTACCCTTGAATGAGTGCTCCTGCCAGAGTCTTCAGGGTATTCTTGTTTAAGAGAGAGGAGATCCGGTACAAGAATCTAGTTCGTTGGTTGACTTTTTTTATTACATTGGATGCCATTTTGTCACAGGAAAGATTTGCCTCTAGGATGGAACCCAGGTAGGTAATTTCGTCTTTCCTTGTGACAATATTGTCACCCACTGCAACTGAGAAGCCGTCGGTCTTGCTGAGTTTGTTATTTGAACCGAGGAGAATGGACTCTGTTTTGCCCATGTGTAATGATAGTTTGTCATCAGCGAGCCATATGCAGATTTTGCCTAGTTCCGAGCTGAGGGTTTTTTCAACCTGCAACTTGTTCTTGATCCCCATGGCCTTGGAAGAAACGCCGGTGTCAGGATGGACCTGCTTCAGGACCTTGTAAATATAAATGGCATAACTCTCCTTCCTGGACTTTCTGCGCTTCTTGCCCCCCTTGGCGGTTGTCTTGGTGACGGCTTTCTTCTAGCCCTTCTTAGGCGCTGGCTTGGCTGGCTCAGGCATGATGATCAATCGGAACTCTACAGCAACAAATGTGGAAACAGAAGCGCACTGCTTCTTCTTTATAGGTCAAATTGTGCAAATACAGCTACGTGGCTTCTTGTATACGATTGGTTGAGAGGCTTTGTCGCACATTTCCCGCGCACAGGAAACTATTTGCGCGCAAAACCATAATAACCACTGCTTTGACTTACAATATACACGCACACACGTGCACACACACACAAACGCACGTGCACACACACACACACGCACACTGTCAGTACATACAGCTGCATAATCCTTTTTACATGTATTTTGTGAGGTTTTGCCCGCTGCTCACTACCTTTTCTCTGTCTTCTTTAAGCCTACTGTTAGGAATTCCCTATTCTCTGTCTTCTTTAAGCCTACTGTTAGGAATTCCCTACTCACTCTCTCTAGCCCCCACCCTCTCGTTCCTTACCCTTAGTGGCCACACCTGTTTGATATTCTATTATCTCTCGCACCTGTGGTGGCAGGCTAATTAGTCCCCCTGTGGGCTTTAAATACCAGGGCGCTTCCCCTCGTTTTGGCGTGGGGTCGTGTTGTATACTTGCCGAGTCATATTCTCTAAACATCTAGACTCTTTCGGGAGATCCTCTGTCTGCCTATGCTGTTCCATTCTCCGGCGTCGAGATGTTTGCTCCAGCCTTCGCCAGCTGTCGCCGTTGCCTGTGGGGGAGACTGGTCTGCGCTCCCTGTACTTCCACGGGAGGCACCCCAGCGTTCCACTGCAGACCCCCGCGCAGCTGTTCGTCCTGACGCACATCCAGACCAGCGCAGACGCTCTCCAGTCCTCAGCGCGCAACGCGCATCTTCCAAGGACGCTCGAGCTTGGCACGCTCTCCAGACCAGCGCGCAACGCGCATCTTCCAAGGACGCTCAAGCTTGGCACGCTCTCCAGACCAGCGCGCAACGCGCATCTTCCAAGAACCCTCGAGCTTGGCACGCTCTCCAGACCAGCGCGCAACGCGCATCTTCCAAGGACGCTCGAGCTTGGCACGCTCTCCAGACCAGCGCGCAACGCGCATCTCCTAGACCTTCGAGCTTGGCACGCTCCTCCGTACCAGCGCACAGACGCGCATCTTCCAGACCTTCGTGCTTGGCACACTCCTCCTCGCAGACGCACCCCGAGGCGTCTCTCTGTTCCGACGCGCACACCAAGGTGTGGCGCGCACTCTGTTCCTCGGCTCCGACAGCGGCTACCCGGTGGACGACATCCTCGCCACCGCCACTGTTCCAGCTCTCTGTTCCGACGCGCACACCAAGGTGTGGCGCGCACTCTGTTCCTCGGCTCCGACAGCGGCTACCCGGTGGACGACATCCTCGCCACCGCCATTGTTCCAGCACTCTGTCCCTCGGCTCGGACAGCCAGCCACCCGGTGGCGATGCCCTCGCCCCGCTGCTGTCCCTGTTACCTTTTACGCATACGCCTGGGTGAGTTTTGATTGTGATGTCACTCACTCAGCGTAGTGCCCTTGCCCCCGTTCCCGTTGCTGTCCCTGTACCTTTACGCATACGCCTGGGTGAGTTTTGATTGTGATGTCACTCACTCAGCGTAGTGCCCTTGCCCCCGTTCCCGCTGCTGTTCCTGTACCTTTACGCATACGCCTGGGTGAGTTTTGATTGTGATGTCACTCTCCCAGCGTATTGCCTCTGTTAGTTAGTTTGGACATTTCATCTCCCAGCGTATTGCCTCTGTTAGTTAGTTTGGACATTTCATCTCCCAGCGTAATGCCTCTGTTTTTGGTTCTCACTTAGAATAGTATTTTTGGACTTTACATCTCCCCCTGTGTGTTTGTCACACGAAGATATTATTACTTTGTTCACTTTGTTATTTGGACTGTTCTGCACCTGCTCTGTTTTTTCCCTTTTGTGCATTAACTCTCTCCTCTGTCCTGCAGAGCGGCCCAGATGTTTTTCCCACCAGTCCCCAGTTCCTCCCTGTACCCCAGCCCGCCTCCGCGGGCCTCAGTCCCTAGTCCTCTATCCCTAGTTCTCCTAGTCCCTAGTCCTCTATCCCTAGTTCTCCTCAGTCCCTAGTCCTCTATCCCTAGTTCTCCTAGTCCCTAGTCCTCTATCCCTAGTTCTCCTAGTCCCTAGTCCTCTATCCCTAGTTCTCCTAGTCCCTAGTCCTCTATCCCTAGTTCTCCTAGTCCCTAGTCCTCTATCCCTAGTTCTCCTAGTCCCTAGTCCTCTATCCCTAGTTCTCCTAGTCCCTAGTCCTCTATCCCTAGTTCTCCTAGTCCCTAGTCCTCCATCCCTAGTTCTCCTAGTCCCTAGTCCTCAATCCCAAGTTCTCCTAGTCCCTAGTCCTCTATCCCTAGTTCTCCTAGTCCCTAGTCCTCTATCCCTAGCTCTCCTAGTTCCCTAGTCCTCTCTCCCTAGTTCTCCTTGTCCCTGGTTTACCTAGTCTCTAGTTCCTCTGTCCCAAGGCGTTCCCTTAACCTTCCCTTAGGCGTTCCCTTACTTTCCCAAGGTGTTCCCTTTTCCTGCCCGCCTCTTAAAGGCACTTTTCCTTCCCCTCATATTATATTCCTGTATTTGTGATTCTCCCTTAAAGGGACAGTGCCCTTTTCCCTGTATTTCCCTGTTGTTCAATAAATATCTGTTTCTTGGCAAACCATCATACCTGTCTTGTGTTGTGCGATTGGGGTCGGTTACAAACCATAACATATTTGGCATAACTTTTAATCATGGACATGCCAGTATACATTTCTAAGGTGAGAGATGTTTTCTGATGGTGCTGAGTCGTCTCCATGAGCAGGTTTCCTCTTCTTTGGGTTATTTATTACTGATCATAAACAGATGACACCGACCGACATGGTCTCACCATGAGCTACATGTATCGGTACCTCACTGTGGTACAAGATGATAATACAAGTATGACTCTGACAACATAGTATGTTTCATTCCTTGAGCTATTTCTTCTGAATGTATCAAAAATGTAGCTGGCAGCCTACTGTACCACATTCTAAGATACTTTACTTCACAAGGAGTTGAGCCCTAACAATAGAGGCCTGTATATCTGACCTATAGGCTAAACACAAACTGTAATGTCTGTTTTGTTCTGTTTCTTCCAGTGTGGCTGCCTGTAACCGTTGGTAACCACTTTCAAAAGAAAATGCCTAATTTGTGTGCAGTGGTAGTTGGTAAAACACTGCTGAAAAGCATGATATTACTGTTCCGTTGTGACTTCTTTATAACATTCAGTAATAAGACACAGCACTATGTGTTGATATGATAATCTATACATGAATACGATGAATTGGAAATGGGGGACCCTGGTGGAAACAAGACGAAAGTCTTTCTCTGGTCTGCATCCCCTTAACAATTGTATGTATTGAGCTGTACTGCACTGTACCCATTCTGCAATCTGTTAATAAAGTTTTCATTCATTCATTCATTCACATATAATTTATACATAGCAACCATTCCATTGCCTTTACTACACAAACATTCCGTGCAAGGCCTCTTTTGTGGAAATGCAGAACATGTTGACATGGTGCGTTTATGTTTGGTGATATGATGATTCATTATGAATCTACTATGTCTATTTAAACTATTGAAATATAATTAAAATAGACCAATGCAGTTATTATTTATAGTGCTAAGTGTTCAGTGCAGCAGACTTTAATCAGAAAACACAGCAGATCAGCAATGCCCAAAAAGCATGTATTGTCAACAAGCATGCAGCAGTCTAAAGTACACAACAAACTAGCCCCCCCCCCCCAAAAGGAAAATGTAGCTACGTTTCTTGTGTGAGTTATGAAATGTTTTGCAACATTAATTAATTAAATGTTAGCTGTAATTAATATAGGCCATGTGAAACCTTCCACTGATCTAAGGTGGTGATCATCCCTCATACGAAGTCGAGGTGACCCACGCTACAGGCCACCAGCAACAGTGTGTTTACCAACACCTGAAAAGCATCAATTTAAAACAAAACGCGTCACCCCAGATTACTAATCTTGCTCCCAGTCTCTAGTCAGGTAGTTCGGCTCGCTGGAAAACGAGATTATGTCGGATTATAATGCAATCTAAAGAATTGTGAGACATAAATAACAGAGAAAGGTATAGCTGCGCACCATGGTGAAGGCGCAAATTGGTGGTTTGAAGCGTCCACAAACACACCAGGGGTTTCCAAATGGTTTAATTCTGATGGCACATATTTCTGCTTGCTGACCCATTTCATTCATAGTTGTGTATTTGAGCTCTTTTTTGGCGAGGAGAAAACACAAGCGGCAGATCATTTTGGGAGCACAGAGGAGGACAGGGTGGGTTGAGTCTACATGGCTTTCATGTAGTGTTTAAGACCAGCCCTCTGACTGAGCTTCAATATCATAATTCTACTTGTGTTGAACCTGAGACAGAACGAGTCAAGATGGCAGAAGTCGCTCCAGCTCCAGCTTCCGCCGCTCCGGCTAAGGCCGCTAAGAAGAAGGCAGCTCCCAAACCCAAGAAGGCAGGTCCCAGCGTCAGTGACCTGGTCGTCGAGGCAGTGTCTGCTTCTAAAGAGAGGAGCGGTGTGTCTCTGGCTGCCGTAAAGAAGGCTCTGGCTGCCGGCGGCTATGACGTGGACAAGAACAAGGCCCGCGTTAAGACCGCTGTCAAGAGTCTGGTGACAAAGGGAACCCTGGTCCAGGTCAAGGGTACCGGAGCCTCCGGCTCTTTCAAGATCAACAAGGCTGAGGTTAAAGCCAAAAAGCCCGCAAAGAAAGTCTCTCCGAAAGCCAAGAAGCCAGCAGCCAAGAAACCTGTTGTGGCCAAAAAGCCCGCGAAGGCAGCAACTAAGAAGCCTGCTGCCGCCAAGAAGTCTCCCAAGAAAGTCAAGAAGGTAGCAGCCAAGAGTCCCAAGAAGGTAGCGGCCAAGAGTCCCAAGAAGGTAGCGGCCAAGAGCCCAAAGAAGGTGAAAAAGCCTGTTGCGCCCAAGAAGGCCCCAGCTAAGAAGGCTGCCAAACCAATAGCAGCTAAGAGGGCAGCTCCCAAGAGGAGATAAGCATTTGAACAGAACGTTGTCTTTAATTCAACAAAAGGCTCTTTTAAGAGCCACCCACCTCTTTCATGAAAAGCAATATTATACTCTAGTGTGTGTGGAAGTGAAGGGGGCTTATCGAAGTATATAACTTAGTATTAATTTTGGGATGGTTGATTTCCACGAGATACTTCCAGCACGGCAACAAAGCAAATGCAACTTTATATATTATATAAATATGGAGAATATACCACAACAAAATCTATATAAAATATAGATCAGATATAGGTTCTTAATTGGAGAATGTTGATTGTTATTAAGACCGGTTTGATTAGTGGGTCCTACTAACGCAGATACTTTACCGCAACGAGTTGAGCCCTTTATTGTGGAAATACATAAATTGCTATCATTATGATGCATTTATGTTCGTGCGTAAATGACCGCTATGACACTATTGGAATGACTACGGGTGATGGCCCATTAGTGGAAACAGCACATTAATGTAATTTCATGTATTCATACCGGTTTGGATCATTTGTTGGCACATAATTATGTTCCCCACTACCTCACATTAAATATCTACAAAAGCAACCATTATATTCTACAGAACAAGTGGAACATTGACTCTCACAAAAGGCTCCTATGGACCCCCACAATTTATATGAAACAGGCACGGCTACAAAACATGACCCATTTGGCCATGCGTAACGACGCGGAGCTCAACAAAGGCCCAACAATTTTGGAAATAAACAAATTGCTGTCATTATGGTCAATTTATGTTTGTGCATGCTGTAATCTGTATATAGAGCCCAAAGGCTCTTTTAAGAGCTACCACCGTAATCATGAAAAGTACATTCCATTAACTCAGTATTTCAACATGCCAGTTATACTAAAATCATCACTTTAATTCTGATATTTAGACTAGCATCGTGTTGGCTACAGTAGGGCTAAAGCAGAACAGACTGCAAATTGCATAATAAGATATTCCTTTATTGATCCCCTTGGGGACATTTGTTATAGCAGGAGGGGAGGTACAGGTAGTATAATACATACAGGTCACAGAATTACATTACAGTGGAGAAGTAAAAATTGTATAAAAAGGCAGTGTAAACAATATACAATATAATTAACTCTGGACATGCGCATAATGGGCAACAAGGTTGTCCTATCCTAGTAGGTTCGTCCGAAACATGGGGCCTCATTCTGAGAAGCATCTTAGAAATGTGGGAACATAGGCCCTACATTTTGAGTGAAAAGAAAATATGGGGCTGTGGGACCATAGGACCGACTGACCCCCATGATGCAACACATTACATTGACCTCGATAGGGAAATTCAAAGTTTTACAGTCGAGTAAAGTAGTTTGAATATGGTCATCCGTGTCTTGTGTTAATTACAGCTCAATGAAATAAGGTAGCAGTCCATAAGGCGCGGTATTGCTATATCCCTCATTACAGACCTGGTTTGGACAGGTTCAGGAGGCCAGGGTCGGAGTAGGGAAGCAAATGTTTCCACTTCTGATGATTCCTCTTCATCACAACTTAAAACTACTTTATTGATTAGTCATTTAAAAATTAATTATAGAAAGGAAAAAGGGAGATGGGGAGGGTTGAATACGTTCTTGTTTCATTCTTGTTCTTGTATGTCATAAATGTCTGGATGTAACAGTACTGTATATCTGTATGTCGTGTAGGTCATAAATGTTATGGTTAATTGAAAATGGTGGACCCTGATTTAAACAAGAAGAAAGTCTTTGTCTGGTCTGCATCCCCTTAACAATTGTGTGTATTGAGCCATACTGTACTGTACCCATTCTGCAATCTGTTAATACAATTTTCAATCAATCAATTAATCAATGTTGTGTATGTTGGGGCCAAGAAGACAAACTTGCAGAGGAACCCTATTGGCCAAACCTCAAACCCTCCCCCCACACTCTGTCTCGGTGCTCGTTGGCCTCAACAACGTCCTCAGATAGGCTTGAAATACGCATGGGTTTGGCCAACTGAGACATTCGATCATCATCTATTCGTGAAAATGTCTGGTCGCGGAAAAGGAGGAAAGGGACTTGGAAAAGGAGGCGCTAAGCGTCACCGCAAAGTGCTCCGTGATAACATCCAGGGAATCACCAAACCCGCCATCCGCCGTCTGGCTCGTCGTGGTGGAGTGAAGCGTATCTCCGGTCTGATCTACGAGGAGACCCGCGGTGTGTTGAAGGTCTTCCTGGAGAACGTAATCCGTGATGCCGTCACCTACACCGAGCACGCCAAGAGGAAGACCGTGACCGCCATGGATGTGGTCTATGCTCTGAAGAGACAGGGACGCACTCTGTACGGTTTCGGCGGCTAAACTCCTCACTGCGTTGTATCCAAAACCCAAAGGCTCTTTTAAGAGCCACCCACATGATCCATGGAACGAGCAGATTCTGTTTCCTCATACATGTCTGGGCCTTTAGATTATTTTGTACTTTATTTAATCAATATAGTGTGAGACGCAAGTGAGGCGTATAAAGATAAAACCTATATATATATACACGATACTAAAACCACCCTCTAGGAAAGATTACCAATTTGGAAGGGGTGAGATTATAAAAATATCCAGTAGGAGTTAGATCATTTGATGCATCATTATTTTAGATGCGCAAATGGTTTTAATGTTGTGTATAACACCTGATTAACACAGGACATCATTGTAGACCCGTATGATTATTATGCTGATGCTTTGTATGTATTTTTTTCGTGTATTTGGTTATTAGAATTACCCCCCCCCCCCTTCGTGAAAATAGGAGGAGGGCTGATGGCGGAGTGGACTGCGCGGGGAAAGTCTCCAGCGCCTCTTTGTGTAGGAAGTCACTGCTATAGAACTTAAATAGATAGAAAGGACACTTCTGTTTCATTTTGTCGCTCGTTCGGAGACAGTTTAACCTCAATCTGACAAGCTGTCAACATGCAATGTATATCTTTATAATGAAACGCTGTTTGTTGAAAATAAAGTTACATTTATATTTAATGTATTATACACGTGCAATGCATGCTGGGGATTATTGCAAACAGGAACACCTCTGACCGCGTCTATACTTTCCACAAGCAAGTTGTCTTTCCGCGTTGCTCTGATTGGCCACTGACCTACGCTAGCTTTTTGCCCCCACGCCGGTATGAGCGTAATATTGAGCAGCGTAGAAATAATAATGCGAGAGCGAACGTCGTAGACATTATAATAATGGACGCTGAAATGGGTATCGCAATGCACGCTGAAATGGGTATCGTAGAACATGACATATTAGCATGACATCTGATTTATTAATACCTACGCGCATCAATATACTACTAACTAGTATCAACTAACTCTAACTATCAACTAACTCGCTATTGCCCGTGCATCAATACACGCCGCGCTACCGCCTGTGCATCAATATACGCCGTGCATCAATATGCATACTGCTACCGCCGCCGTAACTAGCAACTAACTATCAACTAACTCTAACTAACGCCTAACTCGCTACCGCCGTGCATCGCTATACTAACTAAGATGGACGATCACTGCTATTCAGCCAAGCCAAAGCAGAGGTACATTTTAGTACATAGTTATAACAGCTAAGGGTGTTGTTAATGTGTTGATGGAATCACGTTAATATAGAGAAATGAAAACAATACAATACGTTATTTCAATTGAACTAAGAGTGATTTGAGCTTGTGACCATAGGCTCCACAGCCAGCTGACAAACGAGTTGAGCTACGCAGGCCGATGTTAAAACTGAGTGACTAATCCATGATTTACACTTGTGCCAATTGCGTGTGTTTGTCCCTAATCTTTAGTATTGGCATTCATAAATCAGATGTCATGCTAATATGTCATGTTCTACGATACCCATTTCAGCCTGCGTGTGTGCGAGGCTCGCTCTCGCATTATTATTATTATTATTATTATTATTTCTACGAGGCTCGCTCTCACATTATTAACGCTGCTCATTATTATTACGCTCATACCGGCGTGGGGCAAAACTAGCGTAGGCAGGGGCGGTCAGTGGCCTATCAGAGCAACGCGGAAGGACAACTTGCTTGTGGAAAGTATAGACGCCCTCCGACCAGACGCTTGGATTCTTACAACCTTTAACGGCACGGTGGTCTTCTTACGACAGGGCTGTGAAATACCGTCAAGTGTTGTGGTAACGTCAGTTGGGTTGGTGTGTTGTTGTGCACTGGTTGAGCATGCAATAAAAACGTCTAACGTTATGTCGTAGTCCGGTACATTTTTGGATACATAATAAGCCTCGAATAAGTCTCTGGGCAACATAATAAGTCTCTAAATAACTAAAACGTCTCTGGGTAATAGTACTGTATATTTGCATATCGTATATGTCACAAATGTAACAGCAATATAATATGACCTGTATGTCATGTATGTCCCTATGTTATAAAGTCATGTATGTTGTAAAAAAAAAAAAAAAAAAACTCAGCTCGGAACTAGGCAAAATCTGCCCATGGCACGCTGACAACAAACTATCATTACACCTGGGTAAAACAGTCCATTCTCTTCTGTTCAAATAACAAACTCAGCAAGGCAGACGGCTTCTCAGTTACAGTGGGTGACAATATTGTCACAAGGAAAGATGAAATTACATACCTAGGTTCCATCCTAGAGGCAAATCTCTCCTGTGACAAAATGGCATCCAATGTAATACAAAAAAAAGTCAACCAATGAACTAGATTCTTGTACCGGATCTGCTCTCTGGTAAACAAGAATACCCTGAAGACTCTGGCAGGAGCACTCATTCAAGGGTACTACGACTATGCTTGCACCTCATGGTACCAAAGCACGTCAAAGGCGCTAAAAACAAAATTACAAACATCACAAAACAAACTGGTCAGACTACTGCTTGACCTTACTCCTAGAACCCACCTCACACCTGCCCACTTTGACAACCTAGGATGGCTTAGAGTAGACAACAGAGTACAGCAACTTGCAATGGGCCTGGTCTACAAGATACACTACACGACTAAGGTACCCATGTACATGTCAAAATACTTCCCAAAGGTCAGTGAAGACCACAACACCAGAGGGAGCTCCACAAATCATGTTAAACCCAGATTCGGCTGCTCAAACAAGGGACTAAACATGTTTTGCAATTATGCCACATCAATGTGGAACGCCCTACCCACAGCTGTAAAGGAATGTGAATCACTCGCTCCAGCCACTCTCTGCCATATGTTCTGGTCATGCCCATCACTATCCCGATTCTGGCCTTCTGTTTTTGAAACCTTGTCCTTCATGTGTGACAGGGAAATCAGCCCTAACCACTTGGTTGCAGTCTTTGTAGTGCTCCCTGGCGAAATTAAGGTATCTGTCGCTCAATCAGATGCTGTGGCCTTCTCCTCTTTGTTGGCTAGACGCCTTATTTTGCTTAACTGGAAGTCAGCCATTCCTCCATCACATCGACGCTGGGTCGAAGATGTGATGGCACAACTAAAACTTGAGAGACTTAAATACTCCACCAGGGGCTCTACCCAGACATTTGTCCAAGTTTGGCAGCCATTTTTAGATTATTTTAATTTAAAATTCCCAGCTGAGGATTCTTAGGCAATAGGCATAAGACAGTGATTTATTAGATAGGCAATTTCTGTATGGCAAGTGACAACCTGTATAAGAACGATGCAATTTTCTTTTATTATTCTTTTTCTCTTTTAGTTTACTTCATTTTTTTTGGTATTGTGTGGTTATATGTAGTCATGTATTGTATGTATGTTTGTTGTATGTATGTATGTATATAATGTTGTTGAACCTTAAAAAAAAACAATAAAAACTATTTAAATAATAATATTATCAGATCTAATAGCCATCTCTCATAATTAGGCTACTTCTCTTCCCAGGCTTAACAAGACGAACACGAATCCATCACGCATCTCAAACTGAAAGCCCTGTCAAGGTAGAATAACTAGGGTTACAATGCCTTTTTGTTGTGGTCCAGTTAATTGGAACACGATTCCACTACATTCGAATCAGTAATACAATTTTGTTGGGCTTTAAACGGCTGTATATATGTCTGTACATTGTGCCGCTTTTATAATTGAATGACTAGATTATAATCCATTTCTTCTAAAGGGTTGTTGAGTACATTGAAAAGTGCTATACAACTAAAATGTGAAATTTCCTATTGAAGGGGCAGGACTGAGATCACCGATGTAGGCAAGGAGGCAACTTTGTGTCTTGGCCCTCTCCAAATTTCTAGATACCACTAACAAATACATGTACATTTAAACCCACCCATTGCAAAAAATTACTTTCTCTTGCAGACATTAGACAAAAACCTAATAGGAACAGCTCTCTCATGACAGAGTGTGTGGCCTCTTATAAGAGCCTTTGTTGGAGGCAGGTGAGAGTATAAGAGTCTGTTTTTTTCTAGCTCTTTCTAGCTCTGGTTTAATTAACCTATATAGTATTACTTTAAGCATTCATTATTCTTCATTGAAAAATAACCAGCAGTCACCTGTCCAGCGTCTACCCAGCCCCGCTGCCTGTTATCGCGGGATCTCCCGACGGCCAACTTAACACACGCACGGTTGGTGGTGAGAGCAGGCCCACCATTTGGATAAGTACAGCGGCGCTCTGAGTGCTAAAACTTTATCGGTAGACATTTTCTCTGTGTGGCGCGGGCTCTCTAAGGTCGAAGATTAGTAACACGTAGGGAGAGAGAGAGAGCTCATCCACATGCGCAGCAGTGCAACACACAGTACAAGCCCCGACGCCCCGCCCACGCACTGCAACACACAGTACAAGCCCCGAAGGCCCGCCTCACACACAGTGCAAGCCCCGAAGCCCCGCCCAGACGTATGTGGCTGCACCACTGCAGATTTATGCTATTGTCTGCGGCACTGCAGATTTACCCTACTCAGACCAGAGGGCGTTGCTGCTTTTATTATAGTATGCTAATTTTACTGCATGGCTTCCTGTAAGCGACTGGTTGAGCTCAGAGTCAGTGAGCATAGTGGCGCAGGATTATGGTGAATAGAACCTGCATTCAACTCAGCAGCAGGCTTTATCATCTGGATAATCACAATAATCAAATGATGATGTGAACACATATTATGCAGGTTCATTATTAGGATCTGAATAGTCGACCTCGACTTCATCACATATCTCTATACCTTTATCCTATACCTTGTTTATGAGTTCGTTACTCCGCCTACACCTCCCACGATGATTGGAGGACTGGTCTTATGGACGCTCCGCCCACAAAACGTCTTTCCTGATTGGGTGAGAAAACACAAGCCTGAAGATAAAAGGCGGCTCTCCAACTCACTGTTCATTTGCTAACTCGCTAAACGTAAGAGAATAATAAACATGTCTGGAAGAGGGAAGACCGGAGGAAAGGCCAGAGCTAAGGCCAAGACTCGCTCCTCTCGTGCCGGGCTTCAGTTCCCCGTGGGTCGTGTCCACAGACTGCTGCGTAAAGGCAACTATGCTCATCGTGTTGGAGCCGGTGCCCCGGTCTATCTGGCGGCTGTGCTCGAGTATCTGACCGCTGAGATCCTGGAGTTGGCTGGAAACGCTGCCCGTGACAACAAGAAGAGTCGTATCATCCCCCGTCACCTGCAGCTGGCCGTGCGTAACGACGAGGAGCTCAACAAACTGCTGGGAGGAGTGACCATCGCTCAGGGTGGTGTGCTGCCCAACATCCAGGCTGTCCTTCTGCCCAAGAAGACTGAGAAGGCTGCCAAGAAGTAAATTATTTAGCCTCTTCGACAAACCCCACAAAGGCTCTTTTCAGAGCCACCCACCTCTTACCGAGAAGGCAATAACTCTTGGCTGCATCCTATGCTGCATCCTATGCTGCAATGTCTACTCCTACACTAACGTGTTGGGGCTCACTCTTGACCAGGAATTTGAGCTATTGAGCAAATCTAACCATGCCTATAATGACTAGTTAAATGTACTGCCATTTCTGTTTTACTTTCTACCTGGGAGCATGACTTAACGAATGGTATTTGACAGTCAAATCACCTCCTGCTGAATAGTATTATTCTGAATGTATGTCATTGTCCCATAAAGAATAATTATGTGGAGAAAAGTTTAGCTTCTACAATAATTACCTTGTTTGACTCCTTAGATCCAATTTGAGTGTTGCCCTGGCCCCCCACAGCCAAATGAGTGTTTTAACTACTACTTTACATCAGATAAGATTAAATAGTTAATTAATTGTCGTCTAACCAGAGTAAACAGTAAAGTGCAATAGGAATGTACATGTGATTTAACTGTATATAAATGAGTACCACTGAGTAAGTAATAATGCTGATCAGATATATGTACAGTGTTACAGGTATAAAGACACCTGTATTAAGTCATACTGGCCAGTGGTATAACTATTAAGAGTATAAGGGATATAGTACACATATATATATATATGCAGCATTATTGCACGTGCTATCATAGTTATATGTAAAATATAGTTTTATCATGTAGGTAGTGATTACAGTGTAAGACAGTAGTATAGGCAAGAGTTCAGAGTAAGAACAGTATGGATAACAAATCATACTCTAGGCAATCAGGTATAGTACTTTAACTTTCACTATTAATTTAACTGACTAGAAGTTAGCCCACTTTCTGATAAAATATGATATTCCTTTATTAATCCCCTTGGGAAAATGCAGGCAGCATGGGGAGGGGAGGTACAATAGAAGGCATGGTACATGGTACATGTTATAATTAACTCTGGACATGCACATAATGGGCAACAATGTGCAAGATGAGGGTATGTATCCCTCTGTTATATTTGCCCTACAATAAATATAGTTACAAATTACAATATATAATCCAATAATCCAATCATATGAATCTAATCTAATATATAATATATTCTCCATTGTTATTGCCCCAAACTACAGCTATGTAATTCTAACAGAACTACAATACAGCAATGAAGTTATGGACTAAATCAGTAATTCAAAATAATGCAGTGATGCTTCCCGTTAAAACCTGCTTTTCTAGATAGTAGATTGATATTGAAACTAGCTGTAGTTTTTGTAGAAACAAGGAAATAAACTTTAAGTACATTATCTCACACTTCCAAAACCCTAAACAGTTTCTCAGACATTACTCTATTTTGACAGTTATTGAGTAGATGAGTTTGAATATGGCCACCAGTGATATCAGGAACATGTAATGCTAATGTTAAAATAAAATGTAGAACTTTATATTGAAAGGGCAGAACTGTGGCAGTGGTAATGTGAGGTCAATTATTGACATGGCAATTTAAAACCTGGAGAAAATGAACTAATATCTTGTAGAAAGGATAGAATAGGAACAGCTCTCTCATGACATTGTGTGTGGCTCTTAAAAGAGCCTTTAGGTTTCGATATGAAGGGTTCAACAGGGGTTTACTTGGAGCTGGTGTACTTGGTCACAGCCTTGGTTCCCTCGGACACTGCGTGCTTGGCGAGCTCACCGGGGAGCAGCAGGCGGACGGCGGTCTGGATCTCCCTGGAAGTGATGGTCCTACGCTTGTTGTAGAGAGCCAGTTTAGAGGCTTCTCCAGCGATGCGTTCAAAGATGTCGTTAACAAAGGAGTTCATGATCCCCATGGCTTTGGAGGAAACGCCGGTGTCGGGATGAACCTGCTTCAGGACTTTGTAAATATAAATGGCATAACTCTCCTTCCTGGACTTTCTGCGCTTCTTGCCTCCCTTGGCGGTCGTCTTGGTGACGGCTTTCTTGGAGCCCTTCTTGGGCGCTGGCTTGGCTGGCTCAGGCATGATGATCAATCGGAACTAAACAGCAACGAATGTGGAAACAGAAGCGCACTGCTGCCCTTTTATAGGTCAAATTGTGCAAATACAGCTGCGTGGCTTCTTGTATACGATTGGTTGAGATGCTTTGTCGCACATTTCCCGCGCACAGGAAGCTATTTGCGCGCAAAAGCCATAATAACGAAATTGTATATTATCTTAGCAAAACTCCATAGCCACACTTGAGATTATCAGCCAAGCAATAATCGACATGAAACTGCATTTTTCCAAGACAATGATTTTGTGCACCTTAAATTTAGCTCTCTTCGTGACATCTGTCACTGCTTTGACTTAAGTTTCAAGTTTCAAGTTTCTTTAATAGTTGTCATACAGAAGTACAGAATACTTTTGTACAAAATGCTTCTTACTGTTGCGCTCCAGAGACTGTGCAAGACAAGATAAGTATGAAATAAAAACATAGTAAAATTAGAAGTAAAAAAAAGAGGTCACAGTGATCAGTTTAGACATATGTACAATGTTCGATGCTACAATGTTACAATATATGTTTATATTATATATATATATATATATATATATATATATATATATATATATATACACACACCCACACATTCATACACATCTGTCTGTACATACCTGCATATAATCCTTTTTACATGTATTTGGCATAACTTTTAATCATGGTAATGCCAGTATACAATTATACGGTGAGAGGTGTTTTCTGATGGTGCTGAGTCGTCTCCATGAGCAGGTTTCCTCTTCTTTGGGTTATTTATTACTGATCATAAACAGATGACACAAACCGGCATGGTCTCACCATGAGCTACATGTATCGGTACCTCACTGTGGTACAAGATAATAATACAAGTATGACTCTGACAACATAGTATGTTTCATTCCTTGAGCTATTTCTTCTGAATGCATCAAAAATGTAGCTGGCAGCCTACTGCACCACATTCTAAGATACTTTACTTCACAATGAGTTGAGCCCTAACAATATAGGCCTGTATATCTGACCTATAGGCTAAACACAAACTGTAAAGTCTGTGTTGTTCTGTTTCTTCCAGTATGGCTGCCTGTAACCGTTGGTAACCACTTTCAAAAGAAAATGCCTAATTTGTGTGCAGTGGTAGTTGGTAAAACACTGCTGAAAAGCATGATATTACTGTTCCGTTGTGACTTCTTTATAACATTCAGTAATAAGACACAGCACTATGTGTTGATATGATAATCTATACATATAATGTATACATAGCAACCATTCCATTGCCTTTACTACACAAACATTCCGTGCAAGGCCTCTTTTGTGGAAATGCAGAACATGTTGACATGGTGCGTTTATGTTTGGTGATATGATGATTCATTATGAATCTACTATGTCTATTTCAACTATTGAAATATAATTAAAATAGATCAATGCAGTTATTATTTATAGTGCTAAGTGTTCAGTGCAGCAGACTTTAATCAGAAAACACAGCAGATCAGCAATGCCCAAAAAGCATGTATTGTCAACAAGCATGCAGCAGTCTAAAGTACACAACAAACTAGCCCCCCCCCCAAAAGAAAAATGTAGCTACGTTTCTTGTGTGAGTTATGAAATGTTTTGCAACATTAATTAATTAAATGTTAGCTGTAATTAATATAGGCCACGTGAAACCTTCCACTGATCTAAGGTGGTGATCATCCCTCATACGAAGTCGAGGTGACCCACGCTACAGGCCACCAGCAACAGTGTGTTTACCAACACCGGAAAAGCATCCATTTAAAACAAAACGCGTCACCCCAGATTACTAATCTTGCTCCCAGTCTCTAGTCAGGTAGTTCGGCTCGCTGGAAAACGAGATTATGTCGGATTATAATACAATCTAAAGAATTGTGAGACATAAATAACAGAGAAAGGTATAGCTGCGCACCATGGTGACGGCGCAAATTGGTGGTTTGAAGCGTCCACAAACACACCAGGGGTCTCCAAATGGTTTAATTCTGATGGCACATATGTCTGCTTGCTGACCCATTTGGCGTTAAATTCCTGCAATATTCATAGTTGTGTATTTTAGCTCTTTTTTGGCGAGGAGAAAACACAAGCGGCAGATCATTTTGGCAGCACAGAGGAGGACAGGCTGGGTTGAGTCTACATGGCTCTCATGTAGTGTTTAAGACCAGCCCTCTGACTGAGCTTCAATATCATAATTCTACTTGTGTTGAACCTGAGACAGAACGAGAGAAGATGGCAGAAGTCGCTCCAGCTCCAGCTCCAGCTCCCGCCGCTCCGGCTAAGGCCGCTAAGAAGAAGGCAGCTCCCAAACCCAAGAAGGCAGGTCCCAGCGTCAGTGACCTGGTCGTCGAGGCAGTGTCTGCTTCTAAAGAGAGGAGCGGTGTGTCTCTGGCTGCCGTAAAGAAGGCTCTGGCTGCCGGCGGCTATGACGTGGACAAGAACAAGGCCCGCGTTAAGACCGCTGTCAAGAGTCTGGTGACAAAGGGAACCCTGGTCCAGGTCAAGGGTACCGGAGCCTCCGGCTCTTTCAAGATCAACAAGGCTGAGGTTAAAGCCAAAAAGCCCGCAAAGAAAGTCGCTCCGAAAGCCAAGAAGCCAGCAGCCAAGAAACCTGTCGTGGCCAAAAAGCCCGCGAAGGCAGCAACTAAGAAGCCTGCTGCCGCCAAGAAGTCTCCCAAGAAAGTCAAGAAGGTAGCAGCCAAGAGTCCCAAGAAGGTAGCAGCCAAGAGTCCCAAGAAGGTAGCAGCAAAGAGTCCCAAGAAAGTAGCAGCCAAGAGCCCAAAGAAGGTGAAAAAGCCCGCTGCGCCCAAGAAGTCCCCAGCTAAGAAGGCTGCCAAGCCACTAGCAGCTAAGAGGGCAGCTCCCAAGAAGAGATAAGCGTTTGAACAGAACGTTGTCTTTAATTCAACAAAAGGCTCTTTTAAGAGCCACCCACCACTTTCATGAAAAGCAATTATTGTACTCTAGTGTGTGTGTGTGTGAAGGCGGCTTATCGAAGTATATAATTTAACTTAAGTATATAAATTACTTCCAGCACGGCAACAAAGCAAACTCAACTCTATAATATTATATAAATGGAGAATATACCACAAAAAAACGAATATAAAATATAGATCAGATATAGGTTCTTAATTGGAGAATGTTGATTGTTATTAAGACCGGTTTGATTAGTGGGTCCTACTAACGCAGATACTTTACCGCAACGAGTTGAGCCCTTTATTGTGGAAATACATTAATTGCTATCATTATGATGCATTTATGTCCGTGCGTAAATTACCGCTATGACACTATTGGAATGACTACGGGTGATGGCCCATTAGTGGACACAGCAGATTCATGTAATTTTATTTGTTCAGACCGGTTTGGATCATATGTTGGCACATAATTATGTTCCCCACTACCTCACATTAAATATCTACACAAGCAACCATTATATTATACAGACAAGTGGAACATTGTCTCACAAAAGGCTCTTTTATGGACGCCCACTATTTATATGAAACAGTCACGGCTACAAAACACGACTTGTAGTTCTACCCATTTATTTATAATGTGATTAGTGATCCAGACCAGCAACATTGGCAGGTAAAGAAAATGGTCAGTTTACGAGAATTGTGGAAATACACAAATTGCTGTCATTATGGTTAATTTATGTTCGTGCATGCTGTAATCTCTCTCTCTCTCTATATATATATATATATAAGAGACACTTACTATTTATACCGCTGTCCAGTATGACTTACTACCCATATTGTTTTTTTCATTTCAAATGAATCATCACTTGACCGCTATGACATGCCATTTATAATTTTATATTATATCGTTAAGCCTTGAGAACACGCACAACACTGCAGACAGACAACACATTACTTCTAAACAGCACTGTACAAGTGTACCCATTAGTGGACACGGTCAAATGTTGTAACTGTAAGACGATAAACACGTAATGTGTTTATCGTCTTACAGTTACACTCATGTCCGAGGTAGCGAGACAACAACGTAGGTTACACAACCAAATTGTATTTTGACAAACGGAAATATTGCATTTTCAAGAAGAGGTGGGTGGCTCTGAAAAGAGCCTTTGTGGGGTTTGTCGAAGAGGCTAAATAATTTACTTCTTGGCAGCCTTCTCGGTCTTCTTGGGCAGAAGGACAGCCTGGATGTTGGGCAGCACACCACCCTGAGCGATGGTCACTCCTCCCAGCAGTCTGTTGAGCTCCTCGTCGTTACGCACGGCCAGCTGCAGGTGACGGGGGATGATACGAGACTTCTTGTTGTCACGGGCAGCGTTTCCAGCCAACTCCAGGATCTCAGCGGTCAGATATTCCAGCACAGCCGCCAGATAAACCGGGGCACCGGCTCCAACACGATGAGCATAGTTGCCTTTACGCAGCAGTCTGTGGACACGACCCACGGGGAACTGAAGCCCGGCACGAGAGGAGCGAGTCTTGGACTTAGCCTTCACCTTTCCTCCGGTCTTGCCTCTTCCAGACATATTTTGTATTCTCTTTCGCCAAACGAGTTAGAAATTGAATGCAGCGAGTTGGAGAGTCGCGTTTTATTTTCAGGCTTGTGTTTTCTCACCCAATCAGGAAAGACGTTTTCTTGGCGGCTTTTCCAAAAGACGAGTCCTCCAATCCTCGTGTGAGATGTAGGCGGAATAACGAGCTCCCAGAGTGGAGACCAATCAGAAACGACTGCGCCTCCGCGTTAGTAATATAAGGCCAGAGTTCGGCACAGCAGCGTATTATTCTTGTTGGAGAGAATAAGAAAACATAGTTTCTCATAATGGCAAGAACTAAGCAGACCGCTCGTAAGTCCACCGGTGGCAAAGCCCCAAGGAAGCAGCTCGCCACCAAAGCTGCCCGTAAGAGCGCACCGGCTACCGGCGGTGTGAAGAAGCCCCATCGTTACAGGCCCGGTACCGTGGCGCTGAGAGAGATCCGTCGTTACCAGAAGTCCACCGAGTTGCTGATCCGCAAGTTGCCTTTCCAGCGCCTGGTCAGAGAAATCGCCCAGGACTTCAAGACCGACCTGCGCTTTCAGAGCTCTGCTGTCATGGCTCTTCAGGAGGCCAGTGAGGCTTACCTGGTCGGTCTGTTTGAGGACACCAACCTGTGCGCCATCCACGCCAAGAGGGTGACCATCATGCCCAAAGACATCCAGCTGGCCCGCCGCATCCGTGGAGAGCGCGCTTAGATCGGCGTTTGTTTTTCTACATTCATAACCCAAAGGCTCTTTTAAGAGCCACCACCGTAATCATGAAAGTACATTCCATTAACTCATTATTTCAATATGCCAGTTTTACTAAAATCATCACAATTCTGATATTACAAATATTTAGATTAGCATATCTTGTTGGCTAAGGCAGAACACACTGCAAATTGCCATATAACATTTATTGATCCCCTTCGGGACATTTGTTATAGCAGGAGGGGAGGTACATGTAGTATAATACATACATGTCACAGAATTATATTACAGTGGACAAGTAAACATTAATAAAAAGGCAGTGTAAACAATATACAATATAATTAACTGGACATTGTAGTAGGTTCTTCCGGGAACAAGAGGCCTCATTTTGAGAAGCATCTTAGAAATGTGGGAACATAGACCCTACATTTTGAGTGAAAAGAAAATCTGGGGCTGTGGGACCATAGGGCAACACATTACATTGACCTCGATAGGGAAATTCAAAGTTTTACAGTCGAGTAAAGTAGTTTGAATATGGTCATCTGTGTCTTGTGTGTTAATTACAGCTCAATGAAAGAAGGTAGCAGTCCATAAAGCGACGTATTGCTATATTTTCATTTATATTTCATGGTGCTGTAATTAACAAGGATTTTCTCTCAAGGGCAGGTGTAGTGGGAGGAATTAGCTCAGGAGTCAATACATTTCCATCTGTACGAGGTGCTTAATTTATGTCATCAACTTTGCTATTTTGCCCATATTTTATTTTAGGAGCAACAATGTAACTGCACAGGTTCATACACTGAGACAATAGGACATTCTTTATTGGTAGTTTAAAATTCAAGATGACAAACTGGTTTTCAACTCAATGTTGCAACAATCAACAACAGCTCAAAAGTAACCCATGACCATACACCCATAATTATACATGTTCCAATCATACATATAACTCAGAGTTAGGGGGCAATAGCCTTTTTCTGCCCCTTCTCTCATTGAGGGCAGGTAGTGAGAGGAATCAGCTCAGCGACCACAGATGTCCATCTGGTTTCATGCTGAACTAGTTTGAGGGGCTTCATTCATAATGTCATTAACAGACTCAAACGTTGACACATCACTCAGAAGAAAAGATCAATCATGCCGTCCTTGTACATTTATTTCCAAGTATTTAACATTAATTCAGTTGCTATTTTACAGATATTTATTATTTTGGAACAATGTAGTTCCAGTTGATTGTGTAGAGGCTGTGGCAGGTTTCCGTGTTAGTATAATACTCTGAAGTGGAGCCAGGCAAGGAAAATACATTATTCAGAGCACAATTTTACAAACTACACACACAATGAGCTGTAACTCTGTGATAAGAGCCATAAATTGCTCCAAATGTGTCACCTGTTGGTCAGGTCAGTGCTACCAGCCCTCCTCAATCCCTCATCATAGACCTGGTTTGGACAGGTTCAGGAGGCCAGGGTCGGAGTGGGGAATTGTGTGTATTGAGCCATACTGTATTGTATTTGTACCCATTCTGCAATCTGTATTTAAATCTAAAGTATTCAATCAATCGTTTCCATATTTGTTAAACAGAGATTGGTGTGTTGCATCAGTGAGGATTATCAACTGATTTGGATGCAAATCTACTTCACAGGACAACCATTCTTTCTTTGACTGTTCTCAGCCCAGCTGCTGACTGGTGAACATTATTGTATATTTATATAGCCTATACCTGTCTTTTTTTATAGCTAGATTCTGTATTATTTGAGGTTTTTTTTAGGTGTGAATTTGCCACATTGCTCCAGGTGGGGGTAGAATAATCAGAGTGGTTTTAAGTAGCTTTCTTATTCTAATCACTGTGCCTCCTTCTGCAGAGCACTTTCGGGTGGTTTATCCTCCTTATTGCCTTGTTCAAGACAGGTTATGTGGGCTAGACATGTTGTGTAGATGTTGGGGCCAAGAAGACAAACTTGCAGAGGAACCCTATTGGCCAAACCTTAAACCCTCCCCCCACACTTTGTCTCGGCGCTCGTTGGCCTCAACAACGTCCTCAGAGAGGCTTGAAATACGCATGGGTTTGGCCAATTGAGACATTCGACCATCATCTATTCGTGAAAATGAGTGGCAGAGGTAAAGGAGGAAAGGGACTCGGAAAAGGAGGCGCTAAGCGTCACCGCAAAGTGCTCCGTGATAACATCCAGGGAATCACCAAACCCGCTATCCGCCGCCTGGCTCGCCGTGGTGGAGTGAAGCGTATCTCCGGTCTGATCTACGAGGAGACCCGCGGTGTGTTGAAGGTCTTCCTGGAGAACGTGATCCGTGATGCCGTCACCTACACCGAGCACGCCAAGAGGAAGACCGTGACCGCCATGGATGTGGTCTATGCTCTGAAGAGACAGGGACGCACTCTGTACGGTTTCGGCGGCTAAACTGCTCACTGTTGTATCAAAAACCCAAAGGCTCTTTTAAGAGCCACCCACATGATCCATAGAACGAGCAGGTTCTGTTAACTCGTACCCTTATATTATTTTGTACTTTATTTAATCATAATATATTGCGCAAGTGAGGCGTATAAAAACAATATATATAAATGCACAATACTAAAACCACCCACTAGGAAAGATTACCAATTTGTAAAGGGTGAGATTATAAAGATATATTTGGATCAGATTTGATGCATAATTCTTTTAGATGCGCAAATGGTTTTAATGTTGTGTATAAAGCCTGATTAACACAGGGCATCATTGTTGATCGGTATGATTATATGCTAATGATTTGTATGTATTTTTTTTCATTTATTTGGTTATTGGAATTACCCCCCCCCCCTTCGTGAAATTAGGAGGGGGCTGATGGCGGTGTCTGTCGACTATGCGCGGGAAAAGTCTCCAGCGCCTCTTTCGTAGGAAGTCACTCATATAGAACTTAAATAGATAGAAAGGACACTTCTATTTCATTTTGTCGCTCGTTCTGAGACAGTTTAACCTCAATCTGACAAACTGTGTCAACATGCAATGTTGAAAATAAAGTTACATTTATATTTAATGTATTATACACGTGCAATGCATGATGTGGATTATTGCAAACAGGAACACCTCCGACCAGACGCTTGGATTCTTAAACAACCTTTAACCTTTGGTCTTCTTATGACAAAGCTGTGAAATACCGTCAAGTGTTGTGGTAACGTCAGTTGGGTTGGTGTGTTGTGCACTGGTTGAGCATGCAATAAAAAATATCTAACGTTATGTCGTAGTCCGGTACGTTTTTGGAGACATGTATAATAAGTCTCTGGGTTACAGTACTGTATATTTGCATATCGTATATGTCACAAATGTAACAGAAATATATACCTGTGTGTCCCTATGTCATAAAGTCATGTATGTTGTAAAAAAAAAAAAAAAACTCAGCTCGGAACTAGGCAAAATTTGCACATGGCTCGCTGACAACAAACTATCATTACACCTGGGTAAAACAGTCCATTCTCTTCTGTTCAAATAACAAACTCAGCAAGGCCGACGGCTTCTCAGTTACAGTGGGTGACAATATTGTCACAAGGAAAGATGAAATTACATACCTAGCATCCTAGAGGCAAATCTCTCCTGTGACAAAATGGCATCCAATGTAATAAAAAAAAAAAAGTCAACCAACGAACTAGATTCTTGTACCGGATCTGCTCTCTGGTAAACAAGAATACCCTGAAGACTCTGGCAGGAGCACTCATTCAAGGGTACTACGACTATGCTTGCACCTCATGGTACCAAAGCACCTCAAAGGTGCTAAAAACTAAATTACAAACATCACAAAACAAACTACTGCTTGACCTTACTTCTAGAACCCACCTCACCCCTGCCCACTTTGACAACCTAGGATGGCTTAGAGTAGACGACAGAGTACAGCAACTTGCAATGGGCCTGGTCTACAAGATACACTACACGACTAAGGTACCCATGTACATGTCAAAATACTTCCCAAAGGTCAGTGAATACCGCGACCACAACACCAGAGGGAGCTCCACAAATCATGTTAAACCCAGATCCGGCTCAAACAAGGGACTAAACACGTTTCGCAATTATGTGACATCAATGTGGAACACCCTACCCACAGCTGTAAATTAATGTGAATCACTACCCACTTTTAAAAGCACTCTCAAGGAGCACCCACGGGAGACTGCAATTAGAAACTGGCCCTGTAAATATCCTAACACAACCCCATCCAATGTACAGTACATTTCCTAACCCAGTAATATATGAGACCCTCTTCTTGGACCAAGTAAGGTTTTGTCGATAATCCAATGTACAGTTACCCCCCCCCCCCATGCCTACCCATCCCCACCCCACCCACCCAACCGCCTCCAATGTACAGTTACCCCCCCCACCCACCTACCCAACCCACCTCCTCCAATGTACAGTTTCTTCATCAAATGTATATACTCTCTCTTCTTTTTTTAAACTATTTTTGAATCACAAACAGTACTGTATTTGTAAATCTGGTATGTCATAAATGTATAGATGTAGCAGTACTGTCTATCTGTATGCCATGTATGTCATATGTTGATTAATTGAAAATGGGGAGTGGCCCTATTCCCCGTACCTGGTTCAACTAAGTCGATCAAAAGTCCCATTATCCAGATTCAATTAACCTGATGTTTGAATCCATGCTTTCCCTGTTCCTCGAAGGTGGCTTCAGTCTCATTAATTCGAACCAGACTTGATGCTCAGGATCAGTGCGCGCGGCCGCACCAGCTGAAAAGACAGCAGGTGTCGACTTTCTAACGGCATTGATTGATTGATTTAAAACTTTACTAACATATTGCAGAATGGGTACAATACAGTACGGCTCAATAGCCTCGCCGACAAGTTAAATGCATAATCTATAGGCTAATGTTAAGTCCCTCATTACCCCAATCAATCAGATTATATTTCTTTAAATGTGCCTGATGGCAGTAGGCTTAATGGAATGAATAATCGAATGAGATCTATTGCTAGCGAAAATAATTAGTTAAACTCTTTCAGAATAAGTAGATACAAACAAGCCCAAATAGTATCTAATTGATACGAATTAATAGATGCTTATGAGGATATCTGTACTGTATGCGCTCGGCTTAAGTAACATGTACTTTATATATATATACAGTTTTCAAGGCGCGACCCCCGAAATAACGTGTCAGAGAGGCTTGGAGCCGGCTATACAGTTTCACTATTAATCAGGTTTTAATCTGTTTCGGACATAATCCATATGCATTGAATTGATTAACCTTTGGTTTATACCAGTGACACATGTTCATCATCAGATAACAGTGCTTGAACAGATAAATGCATTTTCTCAAATGCATTCATGTCAACGGCTCATTCAATTTCTCAAATCCGTCAAACAGCGCATCTCATCAGACATTTTAATCCCAGTTACAATATCACAATAACGTGTGAGTGACAGTGATACAATTCAACAATCCACAGCTTCAGATTCCTTGTAATTCATAATCCACAATCCACGCATAGACAGTTCAATTTATGTTTGAATGAAACACAATCCGGGCGGTTGGACAAATTATATTTGGGGCGTGGTTTAACAACAGGTCTATTATGAATGGCTGGTTTCAAGAGGGAGGGTTGATTGATTGATTGAAAATTGTATTAACAGATTGCAGAATGGGTACAATACAGTACGGCTCAATACACACAATTGTTAAGGGGATGCAGACCAGAGAAAGACTTTCGTCTTGTTTACATCAGGGTCCCCCATTTTCAATTTATAATGACATTTATGACATACACAACATACATATATGTATCATAATATAGATACACAGTAGTTACATTTATGACATACAAGATATGCAAATATACAGTACTGTTAAACAGATATCCTAACAGATAATATATACATAATTATGAGGGCTGCTGATCAGGGGCGTTTTTAGGGTTAGAAAACATTGGGGGCTTCAGCCCGGGGTGGTGGAGGGTTTTTTTTTTAAACACAGAAATACGCAATTTTATAGTAATTAGAGATGAAAACTGAATAACTAGAATCATTAGAGGTTCTCAAAGTGAGGTCCAGGTCCATGAGAGGGATCTGGGCAGTCCCCATAGAAAATTCAAAGTTAACAGGACCAAATCATCAGTTTCTTATTTATTTAACCTTTATTTAGCCAGATAAAACATTGATCTGGTCCAAGAAGCCCCAACAGGAGTACAAATATACATATATACACACACACATATACACCAATAACAAAATAAAAACACAGTTAAGAATCATACACATAAGCAAATAAACAAACAAACAAACCTATGTACAAAAGAAATAAACAGTTCTAGTCTTTACAGTTTTCTTCAATTACATAAACACTCAAATCAAAAGTATTACACAATTATCAAAACCTTACACTCAAGGAGCAAAATATAGGCCCAGATTTGCACCCCTACAATGTCAGCCTCACACTTTTTGCAAAACAATACACACAGTGATTTGCAAAACACTAAACACACTTGCATTACATTAGACACAGAATGTCAAATTACCACACATATGAGCCAATTGGTTAAACACAGCCATCAGATGCACAAACACACCATTGCTTAATTGTAGATACACCAATCAGGTTTAAGCACTATAAAAATGCAGCAGGTGAGTTCACCTGTCTTCAACCAAAATGGAAGGAGAGTGAAGTACTGTACACAGAGAACGTGAAAATATACAATACATTCACCAAACACTACACAAGACAACCAATGATGCAGACTGATGAAAATATACATTTTCTCCCATTTTCCCAAATCAGTCAACATGGAGAATCACAACAAATAATTATCTTGCCAGATCCAGCTAGGCAAAGAGATAATGTCTAGTATTTTCTGTTAAAAAAATGTCAAAAAGAAATTTGTTTTACTGTAATTTTAACCTGTACTGGATACAGTATTTTATGTTTGTCTGATATTTGCTGAGCTTACAGTGTTATGCACATAGTAGCATGAAAACTGGGACATGTATTGTTGTGATTCTCCATGTTGAAATGTTGACTGATTTGGTTATATGGAGAGAACATTTATATTTTCATCAGTCTGCATTAGTGTTGTCACGATACTGGAATTTCGACTTCGATACGATACCTTGAAAAGTATCGATACTTCGATACCATTTCGATACCAAAAAAAATATATATATATATATATATATATATTTTTTTTTTTTTTTTTAAACAAATTTAGCTTTTGTTGCTGGTTGATTCTCCTCAGCTTCGAGTCTGGTACTATAAGAGAAGATAAATATAACACTTTTAAAACCCTTTGTTTATCTTTAGATCACACATTTAAAAATAACTGTTCATCTCACTTCAATCATTTTTATTGCAAATGCAGAACATGGTATTTTCTCAAGCAGACAGATGTAAACACTGTAATCTGTGTTGCATGTACCTCACAAACTGAACAGTTAGTAACAGTTTTTATTTAAAGATAACGAGAGCAAGCGAGAGAGAGAGAGAGGTATCGGTAGATAGAGAGAGAGAGAGAGAGAGGTAGCGGTAGATAGAGAGAGAGAGAGAGAGAGAGAGAGCGAGAGAGAGAGAGAGAGGTAGCGGTAGATAGAGAGAGAGAGAGAGAGAGAGAGAGAGAGAGAGAGAGCGAGAGAGAGGTAGCGGTAGAGAGAGAGAGAGCGAGAGAGAGGTAGCAGTAGATGGAGAGAGACAGAGAGAGACAGAGAGGCTATGCTCGGAGCATTTTAGTAATGTTACATTTTCAACAAGATTGCTGCTATTTAAACACTTGGTGGAAACGGGGTAACGTTAACCTTATGTCGACTGTAGTATTGTATGACCTCGACATAACGTTTACACGTTAACGTTACTCCGTTTCCAATGCAGTATTTATAACTGTGGCCAGCTAAGCTAAGGGAGCTAACTTTAGCTGGTAGCTGTAACGTTACAACGAAGCAGCTGTTGATATTATGCGCCATCAGTAGACAACGTATCATGTATTAAACTAGAGTTAATGGTTTAATGCTTCAGTCACAGTGACGTTGAAAGAGCAGCTGTCACGAACCTCTTTCATTTCTTTATGGAGATCGGCGCTGGCACTGCTATAACCGCTTGCAAATAGCATTGGGGCATTTGTAGCTTGTCCTTCGTTGTTTACTTGAAACCCGAAGTACCTCCAAACAGCACTTCTGCTGCTTTCTTTATCCACAAGCACAAGTTGCGGAGGCTCTGCATTTACCATCTTCAGCTAAAATGTTTGTTTACTAACTGAAGAAGACGGCTCTCTGTGACTCTGTGAGGGGGAGGGCTGGACTCGGAGGAGCCGGGGGGGCAAGCACGCTGAGCGCTCTGAACAGCGCGTCAACAACTTGCGGTAGAACACTCGCCAGCTGGTGCTACCGATACTGCAGAAAGTATCGGTACTTCGGGAAATGAGTATCGAAGCCTTTTTAAATATTCAGTATCGATATGTATCGATACTTCGATATTTTTGACAACACTAGTCTGCATCATTGATTTGGGTATATGGAGAGAAATTTTTTTTTTCATCAGTCTACATCATTGATTTGGGTATATGTAGATAAATAAATTATATTTTCATCAGTCTACAGCATTGTCTTGTGTAGTGTTTGGTGAATTTATTGTATATTTACACATTCTCTGCGTACTTCACTTACAGTACTCTAATCACTGAGAAGTAGAATTGCTAAATGTGTTTAGGGTTAAGCACCGCATTGTGTGTAACTGGTTCAAACAGAATTAAGTCATATGAAACGTGTGTTTCATATGGTAACAAAATGTAGTTTTTATAAATTAGTGTATGGTTTTGACAAGTGTTTAATTTAGCAAAGGATCTGAGGTGTTCTGATAATTGTGTGTGTGGTTGTGCTAATTGTGTGTTTTGAAACACGGGCCCCGTTTTCTAAATCATGCTTAGGCAATCGAAAAAAAACTGTATTGTGTGTTTCATTATATACATATGTTTCAGTCTTCTCATAAAAGAAGGTCTTTTCCTGCCTTTGGTCCGCTTTGCATTCACATCTCAAATGAACCGCAGCAGGGTTCACTTGCAAGAGTGAATGAGCTTTCACACCACCCCAAACCAACCGGACTATCCGAGGAAATGAACCAGGGTTCGATTAAAGCTTATTATAGGACACTGGACGGGTATGGGTATGGGTATGGATGGCTCCAGGTGCTGCTGCGTTAAAGTGCACATCTTCAATATCTGTACTATTTAAAAGCACAGTGCAGGACACACTCAAAGGTTATCGCACCTCAGAGATGGCAGTGGACATGTATGACAGGACAAAGGCCATCTTGTGGCACAAGCTCAGACTTCAGCTCAGAGACTGTTCTATCCAGTCGTCGACAGAATGCTGCAAGAGCTTGAGAGCAGGTTCTCATGAGTTGGATAACAACTTACTGTATGAGAGGCATACACGCATACAGCCATGTTATCCAGCCTCAGACCAGTTTCTCTCAGTGGAATTGCTGCAACCCCTCGCCACACATTACAATATCCAACTATTGCCAGAGGAGATCACAGTTGCAAAGTGTTTCCTGGTCAGGACAGGCAGAGATGCAATCCCTACTATCCAAAGTGTCTTTTCCCTCCTGGATGATAATAATAATAATAATAATAATAATAATAATAATAATAATAATAATAATAATAATAATAATAATAATAATAATAATAATAATAATAATAATAATAATAATAATAATAATAATAATAATAATAATAATAATAATAATAATAATAATAATAATAATAATAATAATAATAATAATAATAATAATAATAATAATAATAATAATAATAATAATAATAATAATAATAATAATAATAATAATAATAATAATAATAATAATAATAATAATAATAATAATAATAATAATAATAATAATAATAATAATAATAATAATAATAATAATAATAATAATAATAATAATAATAATAATAATAATAATAATAATAATAATAATAACAATAATAATAATAATAATAATAATAATAATAATAATAATAATAATAATAATAATAATAATAATAATAATAATAATAATAATAATAATAATTATTATTATTATTTATAAGGCGCCTTTCAGGACACTAAAAAAAAAGTCCACAAATCGGTGAATGAAAAAATTATAGGATCAAATGAAAACTACTTACTAAAAATGGATGTTTAAAAGTACTAAAAACCAACAAAAAATACCAAACACTAACAAACATTCAGCACAGACAATGGGGATGCTGACAAAAAGAAAAGTAAAAAAAAAAAAAAATTAAACAATTTTGTTAAACAGATATCCTAACAGATAATATATACATAATTATGAGGGCTGCTGATGACTCCTAACATCCTATCACGTTTTTAATAATGCTGTAAAGTTAAGTAAAAATACATTTCAATATGAATTTAACAAATTAAACATGCAACTATTAATTCTAAATGTACCAGTCTGACTGACATACCAGTTTATCATACATCAGGTTTGACATATATGTATTTATTTTGTGTGCGATGGTCACTCTTTGTAACTTTTGGTTTTTACTGTCAACTCTCCAAGAGTGTGTGTAACCAGAAGTTATAGATGGTATTAAAGGCCCATAGCAAACAGCTGCATGTGGAGCCAACTAGGTGCCCTCAACCCTGCTTTAACCCTACGCCTCAACTCAACCGTGACATTTAATCTAACAAAACTCAATTTCCCTTCCAAAATCAGTTAAATCCTAAATTCAAACTTCTCCAATCTGAAAATCTATTGGAGGCTCTTGTTCCACCTACTAGAGCAGTTACTCCATCTGGTGGTGAAACCCAATATGACAGGCAGCATCCTAGACATGGTCCAGGAAAAACAGAACAACAATACATAGGGATATGTTTATTCATTCGCCACCCGACCTTGACTGATCAATGGGATAACTCTCTCAAAACAAAGTGGGTGGCTCTGAAAAGAGCCTTTGGGTGAATACGGGTTAGATGGACAGGGAAGTCTACTTGGAGCTGGTGTACTTGGTCACAGCCTTGGTTCCCTCGGACACTGCGTGCTTGGCGAGCTCACCGGGGAGCAGCAGGCGGACGGCGGTCTGGATCTCCCTGGAAGTGATGGTCCTACGCTTGTTGTAGAGAGCCAGTTTAGAGGCTTCTCCAGCGATGCGTTCAAAGATGTCGTTAACAAAGGAGTTCATGATCCCCATGGCTTTGGAGGAAACGCCGGTGTCGGGATGAACCTGCTTCAGGACTTTGTAAATATAAATGGCATAACTCTCCTTCCTGGACTTTCTGCGCTTCTTGCCTCCCTTGGCGGTTGTCTTGGTGACGGCTTTCTTGGAGCCCTTCTTGGGCGCTGGCTTGGCTGGCTCAGGCATGATGATCAATCGGAACTAAACAGCAACGAATGTGGAAACAGAAGCGCACTGCTGCCCTTTTATAGGTCAAATTGTGCAAATTTGACTTACAATATATATATATATATATATAATTATAATAATATAATATATATCAGCTGATAGAGTTGTGCCCTTCCTGATGGCTTGTCGTACAGAACTTGTAAGTCGCTTTGGATAAAATCGTCAGCTAAATGACTAAATGTAAATGTAAAAATGTAAATATATGTTTATATTATATATATATATATATATATATATATATATATATATATATATACACACACACCCACACATTCATACACATCTGTCTGTACATACCTGCATATAATCCTTTTTACATGTATTTGGCATAACTTTTAATCATGGTAATGCCAGTATACAATTATACGGTGAGAGGTGTTTTCTGATGGTGCTGAGTCGTCTCCATGAGCAGGTTTCCTCTTGTTTGGGTTATTTACTACTGATCATAAACAGATGACACAGACCGGCATGGTCTCACCATGAGCTACATGTATCGGTACCTCACTGTGGTACAAGATAATAATAATACAAGTATGATTCTGACAACATAGTATGTTTCATTCCTTGAGCTATTTCTTCTGAATGTATCAAAAATGTAGCTGGCAGCCTACTGCACCACATTCTAAGATACTTTACTTCACAATGAGTTGAGCCCTAACAATAGAGGCCTGTATATCTGACCTATAGGCTAAACACAAACTGTAAAGTCTGTGTTGTTCTGTTTCTTCCAGTATGGCTGCCTGTAACCATTGGTAACCACTTTCAAAAGAAAATGCCTAATTTGTGTGCAGTGGTAGTTGGTAAAACACTGCTGAAAAGCATGATATTACTGTTCCGTTGTGACTTCTTTATAACATTCAGTAATAAGACACAGCACTATGTGTTGATATGATAATCTATACATATAATTTATACATAGCAACCATTCCATTGCCTTTACTACACAAACATTCCGTGCAAGGCCTCTTTTGTGGAAATGCAGACCATGTTGACATGGTGTGTTTATGTTTGGTGATATGATTCATTATGAATCTACTATGTCTATTTAAACTATTGAAATATAATTAAAATAGATCAATGCAGTTATTATTTATAGTGCTAAGTGTTCAGTGCAGCAGACTTTAATCAGAAAACACAGCAGATCAGCAATGCCCAAAAAGCATGTATTGTCAACAAGCATGCAGCAGTCTTAAGTACACAACAAACTAGCCCCCCCCCAAAAGGAAAATGTAGCTACGTTTCTTGTGTGAGTTATGAAATGTTTTGCAACATTAATTAATTAAATGTTAGCTGTAATTAATATAGGCCACGTGAAACTTTCCACTGATCTAAGGTGGTGATCATCCCTCATACGAAGTCGAGGTGACCCACGCTACAGGCCACCAGCAACAGTGTGTTTACCAACACCGGAAAAGAATCCATTTAAAACAAAACGCGTCACCCCAGATTACTAATCTTGCTCCCAGTCTCTAGTCAGGTAGTTCGGCTCGCTGGAAAACGAGATTATGTCGGATTATAATGCAATCTAAAGAATTGTGAGACATAAATAACAGAGAAAGGTGTAGCTGCGCACCATGGTGAAGGCGCAAATTTGTGGTTTGAAGCGTCCACAAACACACCAGGGGTCTCCAAATGGTTTAATTCTGATGACACATATTTCTGCTTGCTGACCCATTTGGCGTTAAATTCCTGCAATATTCATAGTTGTGTATTTTAGCTCTTTTTTGGCGAGGAGAAAACACAAGCGGCAGATCATTTTGGCAGCACAGAAGAGGACAGAGTGGGTTGAGTCTACATGGCTCTCATGTAGTGTTTAAGACCAGCCCCCTGACTGAACTTCAATATCATAATTCTACTTGTGTTGAACCTGAGACAGAACGAGAGAAGATGGCAGAAGTCGCTCCAGCTCCCGCCGCTCCGGCTAAGGCCGCTAAGAAGAAGGCAGCTCCCAAACCCAAGAAGGCAGGTCCCAGCGTCAGTGACCTGGTCGTCGAGGCAGTGTCTGCTTCTAAAGAGAGGAGCGGTGTGTCTCTGGCTGCCGTAAAGAAGGCTCTGGCTGCCGGCGGCTATGACGTGGACAAGAACAAGGCCCGCGTTAAGACCGCTGTCAAGAATCTGGTGACAAAGGGAACCCTGGTCCAGGTCAAGGGTACCGGAGCCTCCGGCTCTTTCAAGATCAACAAGGCTGAGGTTAAAGCCAAAAAGCCTGCAAAGAAAGTCGCTCCGAAAGCCAAGAAGCCAGCAGCCAAGAAACCTGTCGTGGCCAAAAAGCCCGCGAAGGCCGCAACTAAGAAGCCTGCTGCCGCCAAGAAGTCTCCCAAGAAAGTCAAGAAGGTAGCAGCCAAGAACCCCAAGAAGGTAGCAGCCAAGAGCCCAAAGAAGGTGAAAAAGCCTGCTGGGCCCAAGAAGTCCCCAGCTAAGAAGGCTGCCAAGCCACTAGCAGCTAAGAGGGCAGCTCCCAAGAAGAGATAAGCGTTTGAACAGAACGTTGTCTTTAATTCAACAAAAGGCTCTTTTAAGAGCCACCCACCACTTTCATGAAAAGCTATTATTGTACTCTAGTGTGTGGAAGTGAAGGCGGCTTATCGAAGTATATAACTTAGTATTACTTATGGGATGGTTGATTTCCACGAGATACTTCCAGCACGGCAACAAAGCAAACGCAACTTTATATATTATATAAATATGGAGAATATACCACAAAAACTAATATAAAATATAGATCAGATATAGGTTCTTAATTGGAGAATGTTGATTGTTATTAAGACCGGTTTGATTAGTGGGTCCTACTAACGCAGATACTTTACCACAACGAGTTGAGCCCTTTATTGTGGAAATACATAAATTGCTATCATTATGATGCATTTATGTACGTGCGTAAATGACCGCTATGACACTATTGGAATGACTACGGGTGATGGCCCATTAGTGGACACAGCAGATTAATGTAATTTTATTTATTCAGATCGGTTTGGATCATATGTTGGCACATAATTATGTTCCCCACTACCTCACATTAAATATCTACACAAGCAACCATTATATTATACAGACAAGTGGAACAGTGTCTCACAAAAGGCTCTTTTATGGACCCCCACTATTTATATGAAAGTCACGGCTACAAAACACGACTTGTAGTTCTACCCATTTATTTATGTGATTAGTGATCCAGACCAGCAACATTGGCAGGTAAATCTCTATACATCTCTATATATTAACCCTTACTATTTATACCGCTGTCCAGTATGACTTACTACCCATAGTTTTCATTTCAAATGAATCATCACTTGACCGCTATGACATGCCATTTATAATTTTATATTATATCGTTAAGCCTTCAAAACACGCACAACACTGCAGACAGACAACACATTACTTCTAAACAGCACTACAAGTGTACCCATTAGTGGACACGGTCAAATGTTGTAACTGTAAGACGATAAACACGTAATGTGTTTATCGTCTTACAGTTACTCATGTCCGAGGTAGCGAGACAACAACGTAGGTTACAAAACGAAATTGTATTTTGACAAACGGAAATATTGCATTTTCAAGAAGAGGTGGGTGGCTCTGAAAAGAGCCTTTGTGGGGTTTGTCGAAGAGGCTAAATAATTTACTTCTTGGCAGCCTTCTCGGTCTTCTTGGGCAGAAGGACAGCCTGGATGTTGGGCAACACACCACCCTGAGCGATGGTCACTCCTCCCAGCAGTCTGTTGAGCTCCTCGTCGTTACGCACAGCCAGCTGCAGGTGACGGGGGATAATACGAGACTTCTTGTTGTCACGGGCAGCGTTTCCAGCCAACTCCAGGATCTCAGCGGTCAGATATTCCAGCACAGCCGCCAGATAAACCGGGGCACCGGCTCCAACACGATGAGCATAGTTGCCTTTACGCAGCAGTCTGTGGACACGACCCACGGGGAACTGAAGCCCGGCACGAGAGGAGCGAGTCTTGGACTTAGCCTTCACCTTTCCTCCGGTCTTGCCTCTTCCAGACATATTTTGTATTCTCTTTCGCCAAACGAGTTAGAAATTGAATGCAGCGAGTTGGAGAGTCGCGTTTTATTTTCGGGCTTGTGTTTTCTCACCCAATCAGGAAAGACGTTTTCTTGGCGGCTTTTCCAAAAGACGAGTCCTCCAATCCTCGTGTGAGATGTAGGCGGAATAACGAGCTCCCAGAGTGGAGACCAATCAGAAACGACTGCGCCTCCGCGTTAGTAATATAAGGCCAGAGTTCGGCACAGCAGCGTATTATTCTTGTTGGATAGAATAAGAAAACATAGTTTCTCATAATGGCAAGAACTAAGCAGACCGCTCGTAAGTCTACCGGTGGCAAAGCCCCAAGGAAGCAGCTCGCCACCAAGGCTGCCCGTAAGAGCGCACCGGCTACCGGCGGTGTGAAGAAGCCCCATCGTTACAGGCCCGGTACCGTGGCGCTGAGAGAGATCCGTCGTTACCAGAAGTCCACCGAGTTGCTGATCCGCAAGTTGCCTTTCCAGCGCCTGGTCAGAGAAATCGCCCAGGACTTCAAGACCGACCTGCGCTTTCAGAGCTCTGCTGTCATGGCTCTTCAGGAGGCCAGTGAGGCTTACCTGGTCGGTCTGTTTGAGGACACCAACCTGTGCGCCATCCACGCCAAGAGGGTGACCATCATGCCCAAAGACATCCAGCTGGCCCGCCGCATCCGTGGAGAGCGCGCTTAGATCGGCGTTTGTTTTTCTACATTCATAACCCAAAGGCTCTTTTAAGAGCCACCACCGTAATCATGAAAGTACATTCCATTAACTCATTATTTCAATATGCCAGTTTTACTAAAATCATCACAATTCTGATATTACAAATATTTAGATTAGCATATCTTGTTGGCTAAGGCAGAACACACTGCAAATTGCCATATAACATTTATTGATCCCCTTCGGGACATTTGTTATAGCAGGAGGGGAGGTACATGTAGTATAATACATACATGTCACAGAATTATATTACAGTGGACAAGTAAACATTAATAAAAAGGCAGTGTAAACAATATACAATATAATTAACTGGACATTGTAGTAGGTTCTTCCGGGAACAAGAGGCCTCATTTTGAGAAGCATCTTAGAAATGTGGGAACATAGGCCCTACATTTTGAGTGAAAATAAAATCTGGGGCTGTGGGACCATAGCGCTGACCCCCATGATGCAACACATTACATTGACCTCGATAGGGAAATTCAAAGTTTTACAGCCGAGTAAAGTAGTTTGAATATGGTCATCTGTGTCTTGTGTGTTAATTACAGCTCAATGAAATAAGGTAGCAGTCCATAAGGCGATGTATTGCTATATTTTCATTTATATTTCATGGTGCTGTAATTAACAAGGATTTTCTCTCAAGGGCAGGTGTAGTGAGAGGAATTAGCTCAGGAGTCAATACATTTCCATCTGTACGAGGTGCTTAATTTATGTCATAATCAACTTTGCTATTTTGCCCATATTTTATTTTAGGAGCAACAATGTAACTGCACAGGTTCATACACTGAGACAATAGGACATTCTTTATTGGTAGTTTAAAATTCAAGATGACAAACTGGTTTTCAACTCAATGTTGCAACAATCAACAACAGCTAAAAAGTAACCCATGACCATACATCCATAATTATACATGTTCCAATCATACATATAACTCAGAGTTAGGGGGCAATAGCCTTTTTCTGCCCCTTCTCTCATTGAGGGCAGGTAGTGAGAGGAATCAGCTCAGCGACCACAGATGTCCATCTGGTTTCATGCTGAACTAGTTTGAGGGGCTTCATTCATAATGTCATTAACAGACTCAAACGTTGACACATCACTCAGAAGAAAAGATCAATCATGCCGTCCTTGTACATTTATTTCCAAGTATTTAACATTCATTCAGTTGCTATTTTACAGATATTTATTATTTTTGGAACAATGTAGTTCCAGTTGGTTGTGTAGAGGCTGTGGCAGGTTTCCGTGTTAGTATAATACTCTGAAGTGGAGCCAGGCAAGGAAAATACATTATTCAGAGCACAATTTTACAAACTACACACACAATGAGCTGTAACTCTGTGATAAGAGCCATAAATTGCTCCAAATGTGTCACCTGTTGGGTCAGGTCAGTGCTACCAGCCCTCCTCAATCCCTCATCAGACCTGGTTTGGACAGGTTCAGGAGGCCAGGGTCGGAGTGGGGAATTGTGTGTATTGAGCCATACTGTATTGTATTTGTACCCATTCTGCAATCTGTATTTAAATCTAAAGTAATCAATCAATCGTTTCCATATTTGTTAAACAGAGATTGGTGTGTTGCATCAGTGAGGATTATCAACTGATTTGACTACAAACCTACTTCCCAGGACAACCATTATTTCTTTGACTGTTCTCAGCCCAGCTGACTGGTGAACATTATTGTATATTTATATAGCCTATACCTGTCTTTTTTTATAGCTAGATTCTGTATTATTTGGAGGTTTTTTTATGAGTGAATTTGCCACATTGCTCCAGGTGGGGGTAGAATAGTCAGAGTGTTTTTAAGTAGCTTTCATATTCTAATCACTGTGCCTCCTTCTGCAGAGCACTTTCGGGTGGTTTAGCCTCCTTATTGCCTTGTTCAAGGTTATGTGGGCTAGACATGTTGTGTAGATGTTGGGGCCAAGAAGACAAACTTGCAGAAGAACCCTATTGGCCAAACCTTAAACCCTCCCCCCACACTTTGTCTCGGCGCTCGTTGGCCTCAACAACGTCCTCAGAGAGGCTTGAAATACGCATGGGTTTGGGCAACTGAGACATTCGACCATCATCTATTCGTGAAAATGAGTGGCAGAGGTAAAGGAGGAAAGGGACTCGGAAAAGGAGGGGCTAAGCGTCACCGCAAAGTTCTCCGTGATAACATTCAGGGAATCACCAAACCCGCTATCCGCCGTCTGGCTCGCCGTGGTGGAGTGAAGCGTATCTCCGGTCTGATCTACGAGGAGACCCGCGGTGTGTTGAAGGTCTTTCTGGAGAACGTGATCCGTGATGCCGTCACTTATACCGAGCACGCCAAGAGGAAGACCGTGACCGCCATGGATGTGGTCTATGCTCTGAAGAGACAGGGACGCACTCTGTACGGCTTCGGCGGCTAAACTGCTCACTGTGTTGTATCAAAAACCTAAAGGCTCTTTTAAGAGCCACCCACATGATCCATAGAACGAGCAGATTCTGTTAACTCATACCTTTATATTATTTTGTACTTTATTTAATCATAATATATTGCGCAAGTGAGGCGTATAAAAACAATATATATAAATAGACTATACTAAAACCACCCACTAGGAAAGATTACCAATTTGGAAAGGGTGAGATTATAAAGATATATTTGGATCAGATTTGATGCATCATTCTTTTAGATGCGCAAATGGTTTTAATGTTGTGTATAAAGCCTGATTAACACAGGGTTAACACATTGTTGACTGGTATGATTATATGCTAATGCTTTGTATGTATTTTTTTTCATTTATTTTGTTATTGGAATTACCCCCCCCCCCCCTCCCTTCGTGAAATTAGGAGGGGGCTGATGGCGGTGTTGACTGTGTGCGCGGGAAAAGTCTCCAGCGCCTCTTTCGTAGGAAGTCACTGATATAGAACTTAAATAGATAGAAAGGACACTTCTATTTCATTTTGTCGCTCGTTCTGAGACAGTTTAACCTCAATCTGACAAACTGTGTCAACATGCAATGTTGAAAATAAAGTTACATTTATATTTAATGTATTATACACGTGCAATGCATGATGTGGATTATTGCAAACAGGAACACCTCCGACCAGACGCTTGGATTCTTAAACAACATTTAACCTTTAACCTTTGGTCTTCTTATGACAGGGCTGTGAAATACTGTCAAGTGTTGTGGTAACGTCAGTTGGGTTGGTGTGTTGTGCACTGGTTGAGCATGCAATAAAAAATATCTAACGTTATGTCGTAGTCCGGTACGTTTTTGGAGACATGTATAATAAGCCTCTAATAAGTCTCTGGGTTACAGTACTGTATATTTGCATATCGTATATGTCACAAATGTAACAGCAATATATACCTGTGTGTCCCTATGTCAAAAAGTCATGTATGTTGTAAAAAAAAATAAAACTCAGCTCGGAACTAGGCAAAATCTGCACATGGCTCGCTGACAACAAACTATCATTACACCTGGGTAAAACAGTCCATTCTCTTCTGTTCAAATAACAAACTCAGCAAGGCCGACGGCTTCTCAGTTACAGTGGGTGACAATATTGTCACAAGGAAAGATGAAATTACATACCTAGCATCCTAGAGGCAAATCTCTCCTGTGACAAAATGGCATCCAATGTAATAAAAAAAAAAGTCAACCAACGAACTAGATTCTTGTACCGGATCTGCTCTCTGGTAAACAAGAATACCCTGAAGACTGGCAGGAGCACTCATTCAAGGGTACTACGACTATGCTTGCACCTCATGGTACCAAAGCACCTCAAAGGTGCTAAAAACTAAATTACAAACATCACAAAACAAACTACTGCTTGACCTTACTTCTAGAACCCACCTCACCCCTGCCCACTTTGACAACCTAGGATGGCTTAGAGTAGACGACAGAGTACAGCAACTTGCAATGGGCCTGGTCTACAAGATACACTACACGACTAAGGTACCCATGTACATGTCAAAATACTTCCCAAAGGTCAGTGAATACCACAACCACAACACCAGAGGGAGCTCCACAAATCATGTTAAACCCAGATTCGGCTCAAACAAGGGACTAAACACGTTTCGCAATTATGCGACATCAATGTGGAACGCCCTACCCACAGCTGTAAATTAATGTGAATCACTACCCACTTTTAAAAGCACTCTCAAGGAGCACCTACGGGAGACTGCAATTCGAAACTGGCCCTGTAAATATCCTAACACAACCCCATCCAATGTACAGTACATTTCCTAACCCAGTAATATATGAGACCCTCTTCTTGGACCAAGTAAGGTTTTGTCGATAATCCAATGTACAGTTACCCCCCCCCCCCATGCCTACCCATCCCCACCCCACCCACCCAACCGCCTCCAATGTACAGTTACCCCCCCCCACCCACCTACCCAACCCACCTCCTCCAATGTACAGTTTCTTCATCAAATGTATATACTCTCTCTTCTTTTTTTAAACTATTTTTGTATCACAAACAGTACTGTATTTGTAAATCTGGTATGTCATAAATGTATAGATGTAGCAGTACTGTCTATCTGTATGCCATGTATGTCATATGTTGATTAATTGAAAATGGGGAGTGGCCCTATTCCCCGTACCTGGTTCAACTAAGTCGATCAAAAGTCCCATTATCCAGATTCAATTAACCTGATGTTTGAATCCATGCTTTCCCTGTTCCTCGAAGGTGGCTTCAGTATCGTTAATTCGAACCAGACTTGATGCTCAGGATCAGTGCGCGCGGCCGCCTCAGCTGAAAAGACAGCAGGTGTCGACTTTCTAACGGCATTGATTGATTGATTTAAAACTTTACTAACATATTGCAGAATGGGTACAATACAGTACGGCTCAATAGCCTCGCCGACAAGTTAAATGCATAATCTATAGGCTAATGTTAAATCCCTCATTACCCCAATCAATCAGATTATATTTCTTTAAATGTGCCTGATGGCAGTAGGCTTAATGGAATGAATAATCGAATGAGATCTATTGCTAGCGAAAATAATTAGTTAAACTCTTTCAGAATAAGTAGATACAAACAAGCCCAAATAGTATCTAATTGATACGAATTAATAGATGCTTATGAGGATATCTGTACTGTATGCGCTCGGCTTAAGTAACATGTACTTTATATATATATACAGTTTTCAAGGCGCGACCCCCGAAATAACGTGTCAGAGAGGCTTGGAGCCGGCTATACAGTTTCACTATTAATCAGGTTTTAATCTGTTTCGGACATAATCCATATGCATTGAATTGATTAACCTTTGGTTTATACCAGTGACACATGTTCATCATCAGATAACAGTGCTTGAACAGATAAATGCATTTTCTCAAATGCATTCATGTCAACGGCTCATTCAATTTCTCAAATCCGTCAAACAGCGCATCTCATCAGACATTTTAATCCCAGTTACAATATCACAATAACGTGTGAGTGACAGTGATACAATTCAACAATCCACAGATTCAGATTCCTTGTAATTCATAATCCACAATCCACGCATAGACAGTTCAATTTATGTTTGAATGAAACACAATCCGGGCGATTGGACAAATTATATTTGGGGCGTGGTTTAACAACAGGTCTATTATGAATGGCTGGTTTCAAGAGGGAGGGTTGATTGATTGATTGAAAATTGTATTAACAGATTGCAGAATGGGTACAATACAGTACGGCTCAATACACACAATTGTTAAGGGGATGCAGACCAGAGAAAGACTTTCGTCTTGTTTACATCAGGGTCCCCCATTTTCAATTTATAATGACATTTATGACATACACAACATACATATATGTATCATAATATAGATACACAGTAGTTACATTTATGACATACAAGATATGCAAATATACAGTACTGTTAAACAGATATCCTAACAGATAATATATACATAATTATGAGGGCTGCTGATCAGGGGCGTTTTTAGGGTTAGAAAATATTGGGGGCTTCAGCCCGGGGTGGTGGAGGGGGGTCCCCCCCCCCCCCCCCCCCCCCCCCTTTTTCTTTTTTTTTTTTTTTAAACACAGAAATACGCAATTTTATAGTAATTAGAGATGAATACTTAATAACTAGAATCATTAGAGGTTCTCAAAGTGAGGTCCAGGTCCATGAGAGGGATCTGGGCAGTCCCCATAGAAAATTCAAAGTTAACAGGACCAAATCATCAGTTTCTTATTTATTTAACCTTTATTTAGCCAGATAAAACATTGATCTGGTCCAAGAAGCCCCAACAGGAGTACAAATATACATATATACACATATATATACATATATATATATATATATATATATATATATATATATATATATATATATATATATATATATATATATATATACACACACACATATACACCAATAACAAAATAAAAACACAGTTAAGAATCATACACATAAGCAAATAAACAAACAAACAAACCTATGTACAAAAGAAATAAACAGTTCTAGTCTTTACAGTTTTCTTCAATTACATAAACACTCAAATCAAAAGTATTACACAATTATCAAAACCTTACACTCAAGGAGCAAAATATAGGCCCAGATTTGCACCCCTACAATGTCAGCCTCACACTTTTTGCAAAACAATACACACAGTGATTTGCAAAACACTAAACACACTTGCATTACATTAGACACAGAATGTCAAATTACCACACATATGAGCCAATTGGTTAAACACAGCCATCAGATGCACAAACACACCATTGCTTAATTGTAGATACACCAATCAGGTTTAAGCACTATAAAAATGCAGCAGGTAAGTTCACCTGTCTTCAACCAAAATGGAAGGAGAGTGAAGTACTGTACACAGAGAACGTGAAAATATACAATACATTCACCAAACACTACACAAGACAACCAATGATGCAGACTGATGAAAATATACATTTTCTCCCATTTTCCCAAATCAGTCAACATGGAGAATCACAACAAATAATTATCTTGCCAGATCCAGCTAGGCAAAGAGATAATGTCTAGTATTTTCTGTTAAAAAAATGTCAAAAAGAAATTTGTTTTACTGTAATTTTAACCTGTACTGGATACAGTATTTTATGTTTGTCTGATATTTGCTGAGCTTACAGTGTTATGCACATAGTAGCATGAAAACTGGGACATGTATTGTTGTGATTCTCCATGTTGAAATGTTGACTGATTTGGTTATATGGAGAGAACATTTATATTTTCATCAGTCTGCATCATTGATTTGGGTATATGGAGAGAACATTTTTTTTTTCATCAGTCTGCATCATTGATTTGGGTATATGTAGATAAATAAATTATATTTTCATCAGTCTACAGCATTGTCTTGTGTAGTGTTTGGTGAATTTATTGTATATTTACACATTCTCTGCGTACTTCACTTACAGTACTCTAATCACTGAGAAGTAGAATTGCTAAATGTGTTTAGGGTTAAGCACCGCATTGTGTGTAACTGGTTCAAACAGAATTAAGTCATATGAAACGTGTGTTTCATATGGTAACAAAATGTAGTTTTTATAAATTAGTGTATGGTTTTGACAAGTGTTTAATTTAGCAAAGGATCTGAGGTGTTCTGATAATTGTGTGTGTGGTTGTGCTAATTGTGTGTTTTGAAACACGGGCCCCGTTTTCTAAATCATGCTTAGGCAATCGAAAAAAAACTGTATTGTGTGTTTCATTATATACATATGTTTCAGTCTTCTCATAAAAGAAGGTCTTTTCCTGCCTTTGGTCCGCTTTGCATTCACATCTCAAATGAACCGCAGCAGGGTTCACTTGCAAGAGTGAATGAGCTTTCACACCACCCCAAACCAACCGGACTATCCGAGGAAATGAACCAGGGTTCGATTAAAGCTTATTATAGGACACTGGACGGGTATGGGTATGGGTATGGGTATGGATGGCTCCAGGTGCTGCTGCGTTAAAGTGCACATCTTCAATATCTGTACTATTTAAAAGCACAGTGCAGGACACACTCAAAGGTTATCGCACCTCAGAGATGGCAGTGGACATGTATGACAGGACAAAGGCCATCTTGTGGCACAAGCTCAGACTTCAGCTCAGAGACTGTTCTATCCAGTCGTCGACAGAATGCTGCAAGAGCTTGAGAGCAGGTTATCATGAGTTGGATAACAACTTACTGTATGAGAGGCATACAGGCATGTTATCCAGCCTCAGACCAGTTTCTCTCAGTGGAATTGCTGCAACCCCTCGCCACACATTACAATATCCAACTATTGCCAGAGGAGATCACAGTTGCAAAGTGTTTCCTGGTCAGGACAGGCAGAGATGCAATCCCTACTATCCAAAGTGTCTTTTCCCTCCTGGATGATAATAATAATAATAATAATAATAATAATAATAATAATAATAATAATAATAATAATAATAATAATAATAATAATAATAATAATAATAATAATAATAATAATGCATTTGATTTATAAGGCGCCTTTCAGGACACTAAAAAAAAGTCCACAAATCGGTGAATGAAAAAATTATAGGATCAAATGAAAACTACTTACTAAAAATGGATGTTTAAAAGTACTAAAAACCAACAAAAAATACCAAACACTAACAAACATTCAGCACAGACAATGGGGATGCTGAAAAAAAAAAAAGTAAAAAAAAAAAAAAAAAAAAATTTTGTTAAACAGATATCCTAACAGATAATATATACATAATTATGAGGGCTGCTGATGACTCCTAACATCCTATCACGTTTTTAATAATGCTGTAAAGTTAAGTAAAAATACATTTCAATATGAATTTAACAAATTAAACATGCAACTATTAATTCTAAATGTACCAGTCTGACTGACATACCAGTTTATCATACATCAGGTTTGACATACATGTATTTATTTTGTGTGCGATGGTCACTCTTTGTAACTTTTGGTTTTTACTGTCAACTCTCCAAGAGTGTGTGTAACCAGAAGTTATAGATGGTATTAAAGGCCCATAGCAAACAGCTGCATGTGGAGCCAACTAGGTGCCCTCAACCCTGCTTTAACCCTACGCCTCAACTCAACCGTGACATTTAATCTAACAAAACTCAATTTCCCTTACAAAATCAGTTAAATCCTAAATTCAAACTTCTCCAATCTGAAAATCTATTGGAGGCTCTTGTTCCACCTACTAGAGCACTTACTCCATCTGGTGGTGAAACCCAATATGACAGGCAGCATCCTAGACATGGTCCAGGAAAAACAGAACAACAATACATAGGGATATGTTTATTCATTCGCCACCTGACCTTGACTGATCAATGGGATAACTCTCTCAAAACAAAGTGGGTGGCTCTGAAAAGAGCCTTTGGGTGAATACGGGTTAGATGGACAGGGAAGTCTACTTGGAGCTGGTGTACTTGGTCACAGCCTTGGTTCCCTCGGACACTGCGTGCTTGGCGAGCTCACCGGGGAGCAGCAGGCGGACGGCGGTCTGGATCTCCCTGGAAGTGATGGTCCTACGCTTGTTGTAGAGAGCCAGTTTAGAGGCTTCTCCAGCGATGCGTTCAAAGATGTCGTTAACAAAGGAGTTCATGATCCCCATGGCTTTGGAGGAAACGCCGGTGTCGGGATGAACCTGCTTCAGGACTTTGTAAATATAAATGGCATAACTCTCCTTCCTGGACTTTCTGCGCTTCTTGCCTCCCTTGGCGGTTGTCTTGGTGACGGCTTTCTTGGAGCCCTTCTTGGGCGCTGGCTTGGCTGGCTCAGGCATGATGATCAATCGGAACTAAACAGCAACGAATGTGGAAACATAAGCGCACTGCTGCCCTTTTATAGGTCAAATTGTGCAAATACAGCTGCGTGGCTTCTTGTATACGATTGGTTGAGATGCTATGTCGCACATTTCCCGCGCGCAAAGCCATAATAACGCAATTGTATATTCTCTTAGCACTTGAGATTATCAGGCAAGCAATAATCGACATGAAACTGCATTTGTCCAAGACAATGATTTTGTGCACCTTAAATTTAGCTCTCTTCGTGACATCTGTCACTGCTTTGACTTACAATATATGTTTATATATTATATAAATATATTATATATACACACACCCACACATGCATACACATCTGTCTGTACATACCTGCATATAATCCTTTTTACATGTATTTGGCATAACTTTTAATCATGGAAATGCCAGTATACAATTATAAGGTGAGAGGTGTTTTCTGATGGTGCTGAGTCGTCTCCATGAGCAGGTTTCCTCCTGTTTGGGTTATTTATTACTGATCATAAACAGATGACACAGACCGGCATGGTCTCACCATGAGCTACATGTATCGGTACCTCACTGTGGTACAAGATAATAATACAAGTATGACTCTGACAACATAGTATGTTTCATTGCTTGAGCTATTTCTTCTGAATGTATCAAAAATGTAGCTGGCAGCCTACTGTACCACATTACATTTACATTTAGTCATTTAGCTGACGCTTTTATCCAAAGCGACTTACAAGTTCTGTACGACAAGCTATCAGGAAGGGCACAACTCTATCAGCTGAGTAACAATGTTCATCAAAGTGTTGAGTGCTACAGTGTAGGTTAGTTTATTAGGACAAGTCGTGCATGACAGTATGGTTAGTTAGGGTTAGATAATTCTAAGATACTTTACTTCACAATAAGTTGAGCCCTAACAATAGAGGCCTGTATATCTGACCTATAGGCTAAACACAAACTGTAAAGTCTGTGTTGTTCTGTTTCTTCCAGTATGGCTGCCTGTAACCGTTGGTAACCACTTTCAAAAGAAAATGCCTAATTTGTGTGCAGTGGTGGTCGGTAAAACACTGCTGAAAAGCATGATATTACTGTTCCATTGTGACTTCTTTATAACATTCAGTAATAAGACACAGCACTATGTGTTGATATGATAATCTATACATATAATTTATACATAGCAACCGGGGGACCCTGATGGAAACAAGACAAACGTCTTTTTCAGGTCTGCATCCTAGATGATGATGATCCCCTTAACAATTGTGTGTATTGAGCCGTACTGTATTGTACCCATTCTGCAATCTGTTAAATAAAGTTTTCATTCATTCATTCCATTGCCTTTACTACACAAACATTCTGTGTAAGGCCTCTTTTGTGGAAATGCAGAACATGTTGACATGGTGCGTTTATGTTTGGTGATATGATGATTCATTATGAATCTACTATGTCTATTTAAACTATTGAAATATAATTAAAATAGACCAATGCAGTCATTAGTTATAGTGCTAAGTGTTCAGTGCAGCAGACTTTAATCAGAAAACACAGCAGATCAGCAATGCCCAAAAAGCATGTATTGTCAACAAGCATGCAGCAGTCTAAAGTACACAACAAACTAGCCCCCCCCCAAAGGAAAATGTAGCTACGTTTCTTGTGTGAGTTATGAAATGTTTTGCAACATTAATTAATTAAATGTTAGCTGTAATTAATATAGGCCACGTGAAACCTTCCACTGATCTAAGGTGGTGATCATCCCTCATACGAAGTCGAGGTGACCAACGCTACAGGCCACCATCAACAGTGTGTTTACCAACACCGGAAAAGCATCCATTTAAAACAAAACGCGTCACCCCAGATTACTAATCTTGCTCCCAGTCTCTAGTCAAGTAGCTCGGCTCGCTGGAAAACGAGATTATGTCGGATTATAATGCAATCTAAAGAATTGTGAGACATAAATAACAGAGAAAGGTATAGCTGCGCACCATGGTGAAGGCGCAAATTGGTGGTTTGAAGCGTCCATAAACACACCAGGGGTCTCCAAATGGTTTAATTCTGATGGCACATATTTCTGCTTGCTGACCCATTTGGCGTTAAATTCCTGCAATATTCATAGTTGTGTATTTGAGCTCTTTTTTGGCGAGGAGAAAACACAAGCGGCAGATCATTTTGGCAGCACAGAGGAGGACAGGGTGGGTTGAGTCTACATGGCTCTCATGTAGTGTTTAAGACCAGCCCTCTGACTGAGCTTCAATATCATAATTCTACTTGTGTTGAACCTGAGACAGAACGAGAGAAGATGGCAGAAGTCGCTCCAGCTCCAGCTCCCGCCGCTCCGGCTAAGGCCGCTAAGAAGAAGGCTGCTCCCAAACCCAAGAAGGCAGGTCCCAGCGTCAGTGACCTGGTCGTCGAGGCAGTGTCTGCTTCTAAAGAGAGGAGCGGTGTGTCTCTGGCTGCCGTAAAGAAGGCTCTGGCTGCCGGCGGCTATGACGTGGACAAGAACAAGGCCCGCGTTAAGACCGCTGTCAAGAGTCTGGTGACAAAGGGAACCCTGGTCCAGGTCAAGGGTACCGGAGCCTCCGGCTCTTTCAAGATCAACAAGGCTGAGGTTAAAGCCAAAAAGCCCGCAAAGAAAGTCGCTCCGAAAGCCAAGAAGCCAGCAGCCAAGAAACCTGTCGTGGCCAAAAAGCCCGCGAAGGCAGCAACTAAGAAGCCTGCTGCCGCCAAGAAGTCTCCCAAGAAAGTCAAGAAGGTAGCAGCCAAGAGTCCCAAGAAGGTAGCAGCCAAGAGTCCCAAGAAGGTAGCAGCAAAGAGTCCCAAGAAGGTAGCAGCCAAGAGCCCAAAGAAGGTGAAAAAGCCTGCTGCGCCCAAGAAGTCCCCAGCTAAGAAGGCTGCCAAGCCACTAGCAGCTAAGAGGGCAGCTCCCAAGAAGAGATAAGCGTTTGAACAGAACGTTGTCTTTAATTCAACAAAAGGCTCTTTTAAGAGCCACCCACCACTTCCATGAAAAGCAATTATTGTACTCTAGTGTGTGTGAAGGCGGCTTATCGAAGTATATAATTTAACTTAAGTATATAAATTACTTCCAGCACGGCAACAAAGCAAACTCAACTCTATAATATTATATAAATGGAGAATATACCATATATATATAGGTTCTTAATTGGAGAATGTTGATTGTTATTAAGACCGGTTTGATTAGTGGGTCCTACTAACGCAGATACTTTACCGCAACGAGTTGAGCCCTTTATTGTGGAAATACATTAATTGCTATCATTATGATGCATTTATGTCCGTGCGTAAATTACCGCTATGACACTATTCGAATGACTACGGGTGATGGCCCATTAGTGGACACAGCAGATTCATGTAATTTTATTTGTTCAGACCGGTTTGGATCACATGTTGGCACATAATTATGTTCCCCACTACCTCACATTAAATATCTACACAAGCAACCATTATATTATACAGACAAGTGGAACATTGTCTCAGAAAAGGCTCTTTTATGGACGCCCACTATTTATATGAAACAGTCACGGCTACAAAACACGACTTGTAGTTCTACCCATTTATTTATAATGTGATTAGTGATCCAGACCAGCAACATTGGCAGGTAAAGAAAATGGTCAGTTTACGAGAATTGTGGAAATACACAAATTGCTGTCATTATGGTTAATTTATGTTCGTGCATGCTGTAATCTCTCTCTCTCTCTATATATATATATATAAGAGACACTTACTATTTATACCGCTGTCCAGTATGACTTACTACCCATATTGTTTTTTTCATTTCAAATGAATCATCACTTGACCGCTATGACATGCCATTTATAATTTTATATTATATCGTTAAGCCTTCAGAACACGCACAACACTGCAGACAGACAACACATTACTTCTAAACAGCACTGTACAAGTGTACCCATTAGTGGACACGGTCAAATGTTGTAACTGTAAGACGATAAACACGTAATGTGTTTATCGTCTTACAGTTACACTCATGTCCGAGGTAGCGAGACAACAACGTAGGTTACACAACCAAATTGTATTTTGACAAACGGAAATATTGCATTTTCAAGAAGAGGTGGGTGGCTCTGAAAAGAGCCTTTGTGGGGTTTGTCGAAGAGGCTAAATAATTTACTTCTTGGCAGCCTTCTCGGTCTTCTTGGGCAGAAGGACAGCCTGGATGTTGGGCAGCACACCACCCTGAGCGATGGTCACTCCTCCCAGCAGTCTGTTGAGCTCCTCGTCGTTACGCACGGCCAGCTGCAGGTGACGGGGGATAATACGAGACTTCTTGTTGTCACGGGCAGCGTTTCCAGCCAACTCCAGGATCTCAGCGGTCAGATATTCCAGCACAGCCGCCAGATAAACCGGGGCACCGGCTCCAACACGATGAGCATAGTTGCCTTTACGCAGCAGTCTGTGGACACGACCCACGGGGAACTGAAGCCCGGCACGAGAGGAGCGAGTCTTGGACTTAGCCTTCACCTTTCCTCCGGTCTTGCCTCTTCCAGACATATTTTGTATTCTCTTTCGCCAAACGAGTTAGAAATTGAATGCAGCGAGTTGGAGAGTCGCGTTTTATTTTCGGGCTTGTGTTTTCTCACCCAATCAGGAAAGACGTTTTCTTGGCGGCTTTTCCAAAAGACGAGTCCTCCAATCCTCGTGTGAGATGTAGGCGGAATAACGAGCTCCCAGAGTGGAGACCAATCAGAAACGACTGCGCCTCCGCGTTAGTAATATAAGGCCAGAGTTCGGCACAGCAGCGTATTATTCTTGTTGGATAGAATAAGAAAACATAGTTTCTCATAATGGCAAGAACTAAGCAGACCGCTCGTAAGTCTACCGGTGGCAAAGCCCCAAGGAAGCAGCTCGCCACCAAGGCTGCCCGTAAGAGCGCACCGGCTACCGGCGGTGTGAAGAAGCCCCATCGTTACAGGCCCGGTACCGTGGCGCTGAGAGAGATCCGTCGTTACCAGAAGTCCACCGAGTTGCTGATCCGCAAGTTGCCTTTCCAGCGCCTGGTCAGAGAAATCGCCCAGGACTTCAAGACCGACCTGCGCTTTCAGAGCTCTGCTGTCATGGCTCTTCAGGAGGCCAGTGAGGCTTACCTGGTCGGTCTGTTTGAGGACACCAACCTGTGCGCCATCCACGCCAAGAGGGTGACCATCATGCCCAAAGACATCCAGCTGGCCCGCCGCATCCGTGGAGAGCGCGCTTAGATCGGCGTTTGTTTTTCTACATTCATAACCCAAAGGCTCTTTTAAGAGCCACCACCGTAATCATGAAAGTACATTCCATTAACTCATTATTTCAATATGCCAGTTTTACTAAAATCATCACAATTCTGATATTACAAATATTTAGATTAGCATATCTTGTTGGCTAAGGCAGAACACACTGCAAATTGCCATATAACATTTATTGATCCCCTTCGTGACATTTGTTATAGCAGGAGGGGAGGTACATGTAGTATAATACATACATGTCACAGAATTATATTACAGTGGACAAGTAAACATTAATAAAAAGGCAGTGTAAACAATATACAATATAATTAACTGGACATTGTAGTAGGTTCTTCCGGGAACAAGAGGCCTCATTTTGAGAAGCATCTTAGAAATGTGGGAACATAGACCCTACATTTTGAGTGAAAAGAAAATCTGGGGCTGTGGGACCATAGGGCAACACATTACATTGACCTCGATAGGGAAATTCAAAGTTTTACAGTCGAGTAAAGTAGTTTGAATATGGTCATCTGTGTCTTGTGTGTTAATTACAGCTCAATGAAAGAAGGTAGCAGTCCATAAAGCGACGTATTGCTATATTTTCATTTATATTTCATGGTGCTGTAATTAACAAGGATTTTCTCTCAAGGGCAGGTGTAGTGGGAGGAATTAGCTCAGGAGTCAATACATTTCCATCTGTACGAGGTGCTTAATTTATGTCATCAACTTTGCTATTTTGCCCATATTTTATTTTAGGAGCAACAATGTAACTGCACAGGTTCATACACTGAGACAATAGGACATTCTTTATTGGTAGTTTAAAATTCAAGATGACAAACTGGTTTTCAACTCAATGTTGCAACAATCAACAACAGCTAAAAAGTAACCCATGACCATACACCCATAATTATACATGTTCCAATCATACATATAACTCAGAGTTAGGGGGCAATAGCCTTTTTCTGCCCCTTCTCTCATTGAGGGCAGGTAGTGAGAGGAATCAGCTCAGCGACCACAGATGTCCATCTGGTTTCATGCTGAACTAGTTTGAGGGGCTTCATTCATAATGTCATTAACAGACTCAAACGTTGACACATCACTCAGAAGAAAAGATCAATCATGCCGTCCTTGTACATTTATTTCCAAGTATTTAACATTAATTCAGTTGCTATTTTACAGATATTTATTATTTTGGAACAATGTAGTTCCAGTTGATTGTGTAGAGGCTGTGGCAGGTTTCCGTGTTAGTATAATACTCTGAAGTGGAGCCAGGCAAGGAAAATACATTATTCAGAGCACAATTTTACAAACTACACACACAATGAGCTGTAACTCTGTGATAAGAGCCATAAATTGCTCCAAATGTGTCACCTGTTGGTCAGGTCAGTGCTACCAGCCCTCCTCAATCCCTCATCATAGACCTGGTTTGGACAGGTTCAGGAGGCCAGGGTCGGAGTGGGGAATTGTGTGTATTGAGCCATACTGTATTGTATTTGTACCCATTCTGCAATCTGTATTTAAATCTAAAGTATTCAATCAATCGTTTCCATATTTGTTAAACAGAGTGTTAAACAGAGAGTTAAACAGTGTGTTGCATCAGTGAGGATTATCAACTGATTTGGATGCAAATCTACTTCACAGGACAACCATTCTTTCTTTGACTGTTCTCAGCCCAGCTGCTGACTGGTGAACATTATTGTATATTTATATAGCCTATACCTGTCTTTTTTTATAGCTAGATTCTGTATTATTTGAGGTTTTTTTTAGGTGTGAATTTGCCACATTGCTCCAGGTGGGGGTAGAATAATCAGAGTGGTTTTAAGTAGCTTTCTTATTCTAATCACTGTGCCTCCTTCTGCAGAGCACTTTCGGGTGGTTTATCCTCCTTATTGCCTTGTTCAAGACAGGTTATGTGGGCTAGACATGTTGTGTAGATGTTGGGGCCAAGAAGACAAACTTGCAGAGGAACCCTATTGGCCAAACCTTAAACCCTCCCCCCACACTTTGTCTCGGCGCTCGTTGGCCTCAACAACGTCCTCAGAGAGGCTTGAAATACGCATGGGTTTGGCCAATTGAGACATTCGAGTCGAATGTCTCAATTTTCACTCAAAAAAAACAATATATATAAATACACAATACTAAAACCACCCACTAGGAAAGATTACCAATTTGTAAAGGGTGAGATTATAAAGATATATTTGGATCAGATTTGATGCATAATTCTTTTAGATGCGCAAATGGTTTTAATGTTGTGTATAAAGCCTGATTAACACAGGGCATCATTGTTGACCGGTATGATTATATGCTAATGATTTGTATGTATTTTTTTTCATTTATTTGGTTATTGGAATTACCCCCCCCCCCCTTCGTGAAATTAGGAGGGGGCTGATGGCGGTGTCGACTATGCGCGGGAAAAGTCTCCAGCGCCTCTTTCGTAGGAAGTCACTCATATAGAACTTAAATAGATAGAAAGGACACTTCTATTTCATTTTGTCGCTCGTTCTGAGACAGTTTAACCTCAATCTGACAAACTGTGTCAACATGCAATGTTGAAAATAAAGTTACATTTATATTTAATGTATTATACACGTGCAATGCATGATGTGGATTATTGCAAACAGGAACACCTCCGACCAGACGCTTGGATTCTTAAACAACCTTTAACCTTTAACCTTTGGTCTTCTTATGACAAAGCTGTGAAATACCGTCAAGTGTTGTGGTAACGTCAGTTGGGTTGGTGTGTTGTGCACTGGTTGAGCATGCAATAAAAAATATCTAACGTTATGTCGTAGTCCGGTACGTTTTTGGAGACATGTATAATAAGTCTCTGGGTTACAGTACTGTATATTTGCATATCGTATATGTCACAAATGTAACAGCAATATATACCTGTGTGTCCCTATGTCATAAAGTCATGTATGTTGTAAAAAAAAAAAAAAAACTCAGCTCGGAACTAGGCAAAATTTGCACATGGCTCGCTGACAACAAACTATCATTACACCTGGGTAAAACAGTCCATTCTCTTCTGTTCAAATAACAAACTCAGCAAGGCCGACGGCTTCTCAGTTACAGTGGGTGACAATATTGTCACAAGGAAAGATGAAATTACATACCTAGCATCCTAGAGGCAAATCTCTCCTGTGACAAAATGGCATCCAATGTAATAAAAAAAAAAAAGTCAACCAACGAACTAGATTCTTGTACCGGATCTGCTCTCTGGTAAACAAGAATACCCTGAAGACTCTGGCAGGAGCACTCATTCAAGGGTACTACGACTATGCTTGCACCTCATGGTACCAAAGCACCTCAAAGGTGCTAAAAACTAAATTACAAACATCACAAAACAAACTACTGCTTGACCTTACTTCTAGAACCCACCTCACCCCTGCCCACTTTGACAACCTAGGATGGCTTAGAGTAGACGACAGAGTACAGCAACTTGCAATGGGCCTGGTCTACAAGATACACTACACGACTAAGGTACCCATGTACATGTCAAAATACTTCCCAAAGGTCAGTGAATACCACGACCACAACACCAGAGGGAGCTCCACAAATCATGTTAAACCCAGATCCGGCTCAAACAAGGGACTAAACACGTTTCGCAATTATGCAACATCAATGTGGAACGCCCTACCCACAGCTGTAAATTAATGTGAATCACTACCCACTTTTAAAAGCACTCTCAAGGAGCACCCACGGGAGACTGCAATTAGAAACTGGCCCTGTAAATATCCTAACACAACCCCATCCAATGTACAGTACATTTCCTAACCCAGTAATATATGAGACCCTCTTCTTGGACCAAGTAAGGTTTTGTCGATAATCCAATGTACAGTTACCCCCCCCCCCCCCATGCCTACCCATCCCCACCCCACCCCACCCACCCAACCGCCTCCAATGTACAGTTACCCCCCCCACCCACCTACCCAACCCACCTCCTCCAATGTACAGTTTCTTCATCAAATGTATATACTCTCTCTTCTTTTTTTAAACTATTTTTGAATCACAAACAGTACTGTATTTGTAAATCTGGTATGTCATAAATGTATAGATGTAGCAGTACTGTCTATCTGTATGCCATGTATGTCATATGTTGATTAATTGAAAATGGGGAGTGGCCCTATTCCCCGTACCTGGTTCAACTAAGTCGATCAAAAGTCCCATTATCCAGATTCAATTAACCTGATGTTTGAATCCATGCTTTCCCTGTTCCTCGAAGGTGGCTTCAGTCTCATTAATTCGAACCAGACTTGATGCTCAGGATCAGTGCGCGCGGCCGCCTCAGCTGAAAAGACAGCAGGTGTCGACTTTCTAACGGCATTGATTGATTGATTTAAAACTTTACTAACATATTGCAGAATGGGTACAATACAGTACGGCTCAATAGCCTCGCCGACAAGTTAAATGCATAATCTATAGGCTAATGTTAAGTCCCTCATTACCCCAATCAATCAGATTATATTTCTTTAAATGTGCCTGATGGCAGTAGGCTTAATGGAATGAATAATCGAATGAGATCTATTGCTAGCGAAAATAATTAGTTAAACTCTTTCAGAATAAGTAGATACAAACAAGCCCAAATAGTATCTAATTGATACGAATTAATAGATGCTTATGAGGATATCTGTACTGTATGCGCTCGGCATAGATAACATGTACTTTATATATAAATACAGTTTTCAAGGCGTGACCCCCGAAATAACGTGTCAGAGAGGCTTGGAGCCGGCTATACAGTTTCACTATTAATCAGGTTTTAATCTGTTTCTGACATAATCCATATGCATTGAATTGATTAACCTTTGGTTTATACCAGTGACACATGTTCATCATCAGATAACAGTGCTTGAACAGATAAATGCATTTTCTCAAATGCATTCATGTCAACGGCTCATTCAATTTCTCAAATCCGTCAAACAGTGCATCTCATCAGACATTTTAATCCCAGTTACAATATCACAATAACGTGTGAGTGACAGTGATACAATTCAACAATCCACAGATTCAGATTCCTCGTAATTCATAATCCACAATCCACGCATAGACACTTCAATTTATGCTTGAATGAAACACAATCCGGGCGCTCCGTTAAGCAAATACATCCACAGCAGAGAATATGAAACTAATCAGAGCCAAAAGCCCGATAGGTTTCATTAATTAAAAATATTCCCGCGGGATTCACATTTGCAATGATCCGTTATTAAAATAACCACATGCAGTGTGTATCGCGACTCCGAGCGCCGTATCTGTATAAATATGACATGCATTATTTAGGACAAAGTAAATCTATAGGCTGAATATGATTTATTATCAGCATTTAGGTCTATTATTTTACATTTCAAAAGCCCCCTCTAGGAAAACGAAGCACAAAAACATAATTTAGAATGGTATAATGCAGATCTACACTGTGGTAATTATTTCAGGAAGCGAGCTGGCATTTATTTGCGAGGGTGTGGCCATGGTTCATCCAGTTAACTGAACTTAACCCTGCTCAGGAGCAGGTTCAAACTTTCTGATCTGTTACCATGGCGATTTAGAAAATCCGCCGTCGGGGAACGGAAATGTCTGGCTTAAGTCAAGCTATGCTGAAAATTATCCGGCTAACTCAGTTAGCCAGGTACGGGGAATAGGTCAAATGACTCCAGATGCAGCAATAGCATAATAATAATAATAGATCAAATTTATATAGCGCCTTTCATAGAAACCAAGGTCGCTTATAGCATAGCAATCCTGTCATTACAAATGTTGTCTAGAAACATATTTTAGGTTAAATGAAAATAGAAGATTTATCTTGTACATAAACATTTTATCAAGATATCATCACACACACATTATAACCACAGCGATCGTGGCTGGAATAGACCTATCGCTAAGCCACGCCCCCTTTGAAAACTCGGACAAACAACGTCAACCGTGAATGACTGTTGACGATGGCCGCAGGTAGCCCCTTTCCTGACTGTGATGCAAGCCTTGCTTCACAGTCCCGAAAGCGGCTAGGCCGCAGGAGATTTACCACAGCAGGTAATAGACCTGTTTTTTAAACATAAGTTTCAATTTTCTTTTCAAGTTTCTTTATTAGTTGTCATATAGAAGTACAGAATACTTTTATACAAAATGCTTCTTTCTGTTACGCTCCAGAGACTGTGTTAGACAAAAATAGGTAAGTATAAAATAAAATAAGTATAGCAAGTATAAAATAGAAGTCACGTACGTAGGCACAAGTGTTCAGTATGTACATATGTACAATGTTCAATGCAGAGTAGAAGTAACTGAGTTACCATACAATATACTATACAATATACTAATATACTATATAGCGCAAAGCAGAAATGGGATGAGGTACAATTTAGGTACAATTTACAGTAAGGTGTAATGAGGTATGGGTTGTAGTGCAAATTCTTTACCAATAAATATAAAGTGTGTAAGTGGGTGCTGCAGTGAGTTGTTTGTTTAAAGTGAGTGTGTGCGTGTGGATGTGTGTGCTGTGAGTGCATTTGATGGTTGTTACATAGTGTTATTGTTCGTTGAGCATCCTGATGGCCTGGGGATAGAAGCTTCTTCTGCGTCTTTCTGTGCTTGCCATGAGACTCCGGTATCGCTTGCCTGACCGCAGCAGTTTAAAGAGGCAGTTGTTTGGGTGGCTGGAGTCTTTGATAATTATCTTAGCCTTACCCATGCACCGCTTGTTGTAAATGTTCTGGTGAGTGGGAAGCCCCCCTCCAATTGTGCGTTTGGCTGAACGGGCCACTCTCTGTAGTCTGCTACGGTCTTGTGCGGTGCTATTCACAAACCAGGAGGTGATATTGCCAGTCAGGATGTTCTCTATTGTACATGAGTAGAAGTTCTTAAGGATCTTCTGACTGACTTGGAACTTCCTTAGGCGTCTGAGGAAGTAGAGGTGTTGTTGTGCCTTCTTCACAACACTGTCAATGTGTGAGGTCCATATCAAGTCCTCGGATATGTGGACTCTGAGGTACTTAAAACTGTCAAACAATCACTCGTCAGTTCCATTTGGGGTAGGCTGCTCCACAGGCCGGCAGAAGTGCTTTGAGGGGAAAAGACAGTTAGCAAACGTTAAGTTAGCTAAAAATACCAGCTAACTAACGATGAAGAAAAGTCAGACAGCAAATTAATGACCGCAAAGTTGATGTTGATAACACTGTAGCTAGCTAGCTAGGATAACACCGTAGCTAGCTAGCTAGGATAACACCAGCTAGCTAGCTAGCTTGCAGCTCACATTAGCTAACTAATAGTTTGGTCTACGTTTCTAATACATGCCGTCGAATATTATGTCTTTATGAATTTACCTTACCTTTGAGCAAACATAAGTGTCCTTGGAAATGGTCTTCACATTCAGTTGTGTATGTGGTCGACGACACAGCATAATCCACCACTTGCATTTGTCGAGTTTTCTTTTGGGCTTCGGAAAAGGTACAAAATATACTCCTCCATCCAGTCGTTCAGGGTACCTGGTGTCCGAATTACAGGTACCCCACGCACAGCGTTTCACCATCAGATATTAGCTAGATAATAAACATAGAAACTGAACTCTATTAGCCATCAGACTTCAAAAGCATATGACGTCTTTAGTTCATCCGGATCAAACTGGCTTCATAAAAAAACGTTTGATCACTGACAACATAAGACGATTACTATACGTACTAGATGCCAGCAAGGACGACACCACACCCAAGGCGATGCTGTCCCTGGATGCAATGAAAGCTTTTGATAGGCTGGAATGGTCGTATCTATGGACGGTATTAGAAAGGATGGGGTTAGGAAAAGGATTCATTGATATGATTAAAGTATTATACAAAGACCCATCGGCCATGATTACAACAGGTATAATCACCTCCGGAATATTTCCGGTATCACGCTCTTCTAGACAGGGTTGCCCTCTTAGTCCCGGACTATTCGATTTATCACTAGAACCTTTAGCACAATATATAAGACAATCCCAACTCATAGAACCAATCGTAATCAAGGGCACACAACACAAAATTAGTCTATATGCGGACAACGTAATACTGTTCATGCAAAACCCTAACACCGCAATGCCTTATCTTCTCAAGTTGATTAATGACTTTGGCGACCTATCGGGATTTAAAATAAACTGGCCAAAGTCGGCTTTCCTTCCACTGAACGCCCCTGCAAAGAATACAAGTCTTCCAGAAGAAATACCAATGGTTAAACACTTTAGATGCTTGGGAGTTGAAGTATTCCCTACCATAAGCCAAACGGTGAAACACAATTACATAGAAATCCAAAATAAAATAAAATGCGACCTTGACAGGTGGTCAAAACTTAAAAACTCAGTACAGGCACGGGTTTCAATAGTTAAGATGGATGTCTTACCTAGAATCAACTTCATCAGCTCAATGCTTCCGTTACCCCCTCCAGATGGTTACTGGAAAAAATTACACTCTTCTGCATATAAATTTATTTGGAATAACAAAACACCACGTATAAAAAGATCCACCGCACAGAGAAACAAAGCCGACGGAGGGATGGCAATCCCAAATTTTTTCCACTATTTTAAGGCGTACACTTTAAGACCACTGACAACCTGGTTTGAACACCAAGCATCAGTATCCTGGAGAAATTTAGAAGTAAATATAGTAGCACCACAGAGACTGCAGGACATAGTATACACCAAAATATCAATTAAGCAATGCGAACTGAAATTTGGCCCCATAATTACACATGCAATCCGGATATGGCGTGAAACACAAAAAAAATATTCTAATCCACATAAATGGCATAATCATACTCCCTTATTCAATAACAATGCACTCCTGATTAGAAAACGACCTATAAGATTCCCTAGATGGGAAAAGCAAGGCATACATACATTAGGAGATGTTTTCAACAAACAGGGTATTTGTAGCTATGATGAAATAGAAAAAAAGTTTAATCTCACCGGTTCCACATATCTTTTTTACGCACAATTATTGTTATGTTTGAAGACTCACGGTGTTCCATTAAGGATACCAATTGCACACCACAGATACCACAAATTTTTCTATGAAAGAGAGACATCGAGAGGTTTTGTATCAGATTTTGATCATCAATTACTAACGGCTTCGTATAAAACCCTCCACCTAGACTCTGTTTGGAGGAGGGATATACCAGACCTAGAAAAAGATTTTGATTGGCAAGAAGCCTGGGCAAATGTTCGACTTGCATCAAGGAACCCGGACCATCAACAAATCAATCTTAACTATATTCATAGGACATACTTGACTCCTATAAGACTGAACAGAATGGGTCTTAAACAAGACTCCAAATGCTCCTTATGTACAAATGGGGACGAGGGGACATTTATGCACATGTATTGGGACTGCCCACCAGTTAAGATATTCTGGGAAGAAGTGACCCAGCAATTATCAAATCTCTTAATTCTGAATATACCTGTACACCCCTCTATATTACTGCTGAATGATGTTTTTGAATATGCAGTACCTATACAACAAAAGAGATTGGTTTTATCTGGTATTACAGTGGCTAAAAAACTGATAGCATCACGATGGTTTCAACCGGAAAAAATTTGCCGAAAGGTCTGGATTCTTACATATCTCGATGTGATTTATCTAGAAATATCTACAGCAAGAATTTTGGGTCTCAATGAATCCAAATTGACAATGTGGTTAGAAGTGGTGGAGAGAATAAAAGCTAGCATTTAATGGTAGTGTCTGGTTAGGAGCGAAGGATAATGGATGGATTATCCATGGGGGGGTCCAGGGCGGGGGGTGCGAGCAGGAGCATATGTGTGTAGGGGAATAGATAGCAGGTATTAGGGGTATATCTTGTATAAGACATTTATCCAAACGATGAGTTAACTGATGTACACTGTTTTATAATGCTTGTATATCTAATCGTGTGTTGTCATGTTTGTTTATGTGTTTGTTTAAAAAATAATAAAAAAACTAAATACAAAAAAAAGAAACTGAACTCTTCACAGTGGTTTCAATCACAGACGTTTGGTTTGATGCGCCCCACAAATGGCTTTTCTGTTGATGTCAGAGTTTTCCAATAGGGTCCAGCTGCAGCCCCGGACATTGTTCTCTCACGGCAACTTCCGCCCAGCCACACGACATTTCTCCTGCTGACAGGACAATGCGCTGATTGGCGGAAAGTACGGAAGTATCTCGAAGTACGTCTGACGTATCTCGAAGTACGTCTGACGTTTCTCTACGTTAGCGAACGTTAATTGAACGTCAAAAGCAAACAAAGATGGAGAAATGCAATTACAAGGTAAGCCTTATTATTACCTTGTATTCATAAGATAAGATAAATTCAGCAGCATGGGGAGGGGGGAGGGGAGGTACAGGTAGTAGAAGACATAGAGGTACAGGTCACATAATTATAGTACAGTGGAGAAGTAAAAATAGAATAAAAAGGCAGTGTAAACAATATACAATATTATTAACTCTCTAAAATGTATTATGTTGTCCTTTTGTATTGTTTCAGTGAGGTGGAGGAATTTGACCATAGGATCAACAAGCAAATGAAGAAGGAAGGGAGACCATTTTGGACCATATAATAATACTGTAGTTGTGGTGAATGAGGTGTTGAAGGAATAGCATTATGTGTCTGATATGCACCAGTAACCTGTTTGTTCAGTGGTGAACGAGGTGTTGAAGGAATAGCATTATGTTGCCCCTACACCACATCATGTTCATATTAACATTTGTATTCTGTAGAATTATTTCTAATCATTATTCTTTATTTATAATTTCTACATATTATTGATTGGTTTGGTAAAGTAAATGGGGGTTGAAATGGTTCTTTTAAAATATTTGTATATTAATAATAAGTGTCAGTTGTAACCTTTTTTTGTTTGACATGTTTGTTTATTTTCAGTTGATGATGATTTATTTCCTCCTTTCCCGCCCATACAATACAATACAGTAATAATACAATAAAGACACAGTTGTTTAAATGTTTATTTTCTTAATTTAATTTCCTATACAATGTAGGAACCGCACAAGTGATTGAAAATTGTATTAACAGATTGCAGAATGGGTACAATACAGTACGGCTCAATACACACAATTGTTAAGGGTATGCAGACCAGAGAAAGACTTTCGTCTTGTTTACATCAGGGTCCCCCATTTTCAATTCATCATAACATATGACATACACAACATACAGATATGTATCATGACATAGATACACAGTAGTTACATTTATGACATACAAGATATGCAAATATACAGTACTGTTAAACAGAGATCCCAGAGGGGACTGTACATTGGAGGTGGTTGGGGGGGGGGGGGGGGGGGGGGTCGGGTAGGAGGGGTGGGTGGGTGGGGGACACTGTACAACTGTACAAGCAAAACTGTACATTGGAATATTGACAAAACCATACTTGGTCATTTACTGTACATTGGAGGGGGTTGGGTTACAACACAGGAGCAGAGTATAAACAACAGTACAGGAATGAGAAACAGTCTAAATGGGTTTTAACATTTTAGTTTATTTCATGCGGATATGATCTGTAATACCTGATCGGTACAATATCTACTAACCTGATCAATACAAGCCCCCCCCCCCCCCCCCCCTCTCATGGAACAAGGAACTCTTCAATCAATCACTCAACAACCGCAATCAGCGCAGACGTACTTGCTTTTGACGTTCAATTAACGTTCGCTAACGGACGTAGAGAAACGTCAGACGTACTTCGAGATACTTCCGTACTTTCCGCCAATCAGCGCATTGTCCTGTCAGCGGGAGAAATGTCGTGTGGCTGGGCGGAAGTTGCCGTGAGAGAACAATCTCCGGGGCTGCAGCTGGAGGCTACTCGAGTTTTCTGCCAGCAAGGATTTTCACTGTGATATGATTGGACAAATTCTATTTGGGGCGTGGTTTAGCGACAGGTCTATTCTGAGTGGCTGGTTTCAAGAGGGAGGGTTGATTGATTGATTGAAAATTGTATTAAAGGGGTTATGCACTGCTATTCCTAGCACTATTTGGGCAACTTTACACACTTCCTGTGAGTCTATGTAACACATCTGTAATTTTTATTCCAAAAATAATCATTGTTTTATATTTCTAATCTTGTACTCAAAACCAGCATTTTTCAGCCTCATGAAAGCAGGCTATTATTGGCTTGGCTCCACCCATTCTGGCAGAATGCTTTGAGTGACAGCCACCCACCAAATAGCTCCGCCCATCTCCCCGTCAGAGATTAGGTTTCAGGTTACATACAAATATGGTATGTCATAAATATAGAGATGTAGCAGTACTGTCTATCTATATATATATAATATGTTACCATGAATTGAAATTGGGGGACCCTGATGTAAACAAGACGAAAGTCTTTCTCTGGTCTCCATCATAGCAGTACTGAGCAGTACTGTAGCAATACAAATATGGTAGGTCATAAATATAGAGATGTAGCAGTACTGTCTATCTATATATATGTTACCACTATTTGTAAAAGCCACAACCACGTTACCATATTTGTAATAATGTAAATCATTGTGTCGTTGTACATATTGTGTATACACCGTTAGAAGCTAACATAGCTTAGCTTGGTAGCTATTGTGCTAACAACATATCCCGACGTCCGGCTCGCTGGCCGGCATGCACGCCCGACACAAAATGGTTCTCTCCTCTCTGTACACCCCCGTCCCCACGGGTACCCTGCCGGGGAGCCCATGGACGCGACAACGGCGGCAGCCGTAGGGTGCTCGAGCCCGCCGTAACGCTAGTGGTACACAATAGCTATGAGCTAACTAACGCTACGGCCGCCGCTGTTGTCGCGTCCACAAGCTCCCCGGCAGGACACCCGCGAGAACGGGGGCACACAAGGAGGAGAGAACCACCCCAAATCGAGCACTCATGCCGGCCGACAAGCCGGACACCGCGGTTGTTGTTAGCACAATAGTAGCCCACTGTGATGCACCGAGTGGGCCACCATTGATCAACATGCAGCGATGTGTAGCTTGCATGATGCGTGTGCAGTGCTTTGCCACACAGGTCTGAGAAGAGGACCTGCACATGATAGCAACCGGGAGCGTCGCGGAGCATTCAGCCTGCTGGCTACCTAGATCCACTTCAACCAGCCGAGCGTCGGGAGCTCCAGCAGCTTGTCGATGTGCTAATAGCCTGGAGCCAGCTACCGTTAGCTTGCAGAGGCTATTAGCACACCGACAAGCTGTGTAGCCAGCAGGCTGAATGCTCCGCGACGCTGGTTGAAGTGGATCTAGGTAGCCAGCAGGCTGAATGCTCAACGACGCTCCCGGTTGCTAACGCCGGCCCCGGCTGGTGCTAAGTAGCTAGCGATCGCTCCCGAGTCCCGAGAGCTAACGCCGGTCTGTCTGTCGAAGACCGAGGGAACCGCATCAGGCTTCAGCTGATTAGTGATCTTCTGGACAAACCTTCCACCCTGCAGGTAGCAAGAATGGAGGCGGGCATTACTAAAACCACAGAGCCAATCACATCACCGTGCGCTATAAACAGCGCCCTGTGACGTGCACCAGGTCGTCAAATCAACATGACCTGATTTACTAGAGGCAAAGAGGGGATGGGCTGTAGCTGAGGAATTCGCCAATATAGTATTTAGGCCCAAAAACACATTGATACGAACTCCTATTACTATAATACAATGCTAGAGACTGAAAAATGACATTTATAATGCATAGCACCTTTAAGATTGCAGAATGGGTACAATACATTACGGCTCAATACACACAATTGTTAAGGGGATGCAGACCAGAGAAATACTTTCGTCTTGTTTACATCAGGGTCCCCCATTTTCAATTCATGACATTTATGACATACACAACATACAGATATGTATCATGACATAGATACACAGTAGTTACATTTATGACATACAAGATATGCAAATATACAGTAGTTAAACAGAGATCCTAACAGATAATATATACATAATTATGAGGGCTGCTGATGACTCCTAACATCCTATCACGTTTTTAATAATGCTGTAAAGTTAAGTAAAAATGCATTTCAATATGAATTTAACAAATTAAACATGCATTTAACTATTAAGTCTGACTGACATACCAGTTTATCAGGTTTGACATATATGTATTTATATTGTAACTTTTGGTTGTTACTGTTAACTCTCCAAGAGTGTCTAACCAGAAGTTATAGATGCTATTAAAGGCCCATAGCAAACAGCTGCATGTGGAGCCAATTAGATGGCCTCAACTCAACCCTGACCTTTAACCTAACAAACTAAATTTCCCTTCCAAAATCAGTTAAATCCTAAATTCAAACTTCTCCAATCTGAAAATCTATTAGAGGATCATGTTCCACCTAGTAGAGCACTTACTCCATCTGGTGGTGAAACCAAATATGACAGGCAGCACCCTAGACATGGCCCAAGAAAAACAGAACAACAATACATCGATATGTTTATTAGTTAGTCACCTGACCTGACGGATCATTGGGATAACTCTCTCAAAACAAAGTGGGTGGCTCTGAAAAGAGCCTTTGGGTGAATACGGGTTAGATGGACAGGGAAGTTTACTTGGAGCTGGTGTACTTGGTCACAGCCTTGGTTCCCTCGGACACTGCGTGCTTGGCCAGTTCACCGGGGAGCAGCAGGCGGACGGCGGTCTGGATCTCCCTGGAGGTGATGGTCCTACGCTTGTTGTAGAGAGCCAGTTTAGAGGCTTCTCCGGCGATGCGCTCAAAGATGTCGTTAACGAAGGAGTTCATGATCCCCATGGCCTTGGAGGAAACGCCGGTGTCAGGATGGACCTGCTTCAGCACCTTGTAAATATAAATGGCATAACTCTCCTTCCTGGACTTTCTGCGCTTCTTGCCTCCCTTGGCGGTTGTCTTGGTGGCGGCTTTCTTGGAGCCCTTCTTGGGCGCTGGCTTGGCTGGCTCAGGCATGATAATCAGTCGGGACTAAACAGCAACGAATGTGGAAAGAGAAGCGCACTGCTGCCTCTTTATAGGTCAAATTGTGCAAATACAGCTGCGTGGCTTCTTGTATACGATTGGTTGAGAGGCTTTGTCGCATATTTCCCGCGCACAGGAAACTTGTTGCGAGCAAAGCCATAATAACTCAACTAATGTATTCTCTTAGCAAAACTCCATAGCCACACTTGATATTAAGCCAAGCATTAATCGACATGAAACTGCATTTTTCAAGACAATGATTTTGTGCACCTTGATAGCTCTCTTGGTGACATCTGTCACTGCTTTGACTTACAATATATATATACACACACGCACACACACACACACATACACACGCACACACACACACACATTCATACACATCTGTCTGTACATACAGCTGCATAATCCTTTTTACATGTATTTGGCATCACTTTTAATCATGGAAATGCCAGTATACATTTATAAGATGAGAGTTTTCTGATGGTGCTGAGTCGTCTCCATGAGCAGGTTTCCTCTTCTTTGGGTTATTTATTACTGATCATAAACAGATGACGCAGACCGGCATGGTCTCACCATGAGCTAAGTGTATCGGTACCTCACTGTGGTACAAGATAATAATACAAGTATGACTCTAACAACATAGTATGTTTCATTCCTTGAGCTATTTCTTCTGAATGTATCAAAAATGTAGCTGGCAGCCTACTGCACCACATTCTAAGATACTTTACTTCACAATGAGTTGAGCCCTAACAATAGAGGCCTGTATATCTGACCTATAGGCTAAACACAAACTGTAATGTTTGTGTTGTTCTGTTTCTTCCAGTATGGCTGCCTGTAACCGTTGGTAACCACTTTCAAAAGAAAATGCCTAATTTGTGTGCAGTGGTAGTCGGTAAAACACTTCTGAAAAGCATGATATTACTGTTCCGTTGTGACTTCTTTATAACATTCATTAATAAGGCACAACACTATGTGTTGATATGATAATCTATACATATCATTTATACATAGCAACCATTCCATTGCCTTTACTACACAAACATTCCGTGCAAGGCCTCTTTTGTGGAAATGCAGAACATGTTGATATGGTGTGTTTATGTTTGGTGATATGATGATTCATTATGAATCTACTATGTCTATTTAAACTATTGAAATATAATTAAAATAGACCAATGCAGTTATTATTTATTGTGCTAAGTGTTCAGTGCAGCAGACTTTAATCAGAAAACACAGCAGATCAGCAATGCCCAAAAAGCATGTATTGTCAACAAGCATGCAGCAGTCTAAAGTGCATAGCAAACTAGTCCCCCCCCCCCCGAAAAGGAAAATGTAGCTACGTTTCTTGTGAGTTATGAAATGTTTTGCAACATTAATTAATTAAATGTTAGCTGTAATTAATATAGGCCACGTGAAACCTTCCACTGATCTAAGGTGGTGATCATCCCTCATACGAAGTCGAGGTGACCCACGCTACAGGCCACCATCAACAGTGTGTTTACCAACACCGGAAAAGCATCAATTTAAAACAAAACGCGTAACCCCATATTACTAATTGTCAAGACTTTTGGTTTATTTAATATAAGGATCAGATGTGTAAAGGGGTCTAAATAAGTTAACAGGTGTTTGTGATTGGAACTGAGCATGCGCAGTTCGCGCAGCTGCCTTTCAAATGGTGGCGGGCTGTCACTTCTCACTATAGCACTGACAGGATCACATCGCCCATTGGTAAGTGGACTTTATTAAGGGATTGCAATGTTAACTTGGCTGTGTCACATATGTACAATGTAATGTATCACGTTGGCTGCTGGCTGCTAATGCAGCCTGCGGATAATGTTTGCATAGTGCACGGTGTTAGTGATGCTGGCTGAATGAATGAACGTTGTGTCTGAATGTTTGCCGCTAGCTTATGGCTAGGCTAACGCACCTCGCCGTAGGTGCAAAGCTGAACTAGTGTCCTGGTGGCTTTCCCGGTTTGTCACGGTGAGATTCATGTGGGGAACTTTGGTGTGAGCGTGTGTGTGCTTTGATGAGAACTGCTATCTTGTCCGTTGTGTGTGGGGAGCTTAGTGGCTCGTATCTCACGGAGGAGGAAGTAAACATTGCCATGCGTTCTGGGAAATGAAGTCATTCTAGTTCTCCCTCCTCTCACCCACAATTAAAGGGGACATGACATACTGGTTTGATAGTGTATAGTGTAATGTATATATATAAATATAAATTATATATATAATATAATATATAAAATGGATAGTGTATGTATATTGATATTAATATTAAGATTGATTGATTGATTGATTGGTATTGATATATATTGTATATTAATATTATGATTAATGTGTATGCACTGCATTTTGTTCTGTTTCACAGGTTTTTGACCTATGGTAAGCCTGTGGTCAACTGTGGGAATTATAAAGGTTGTATTGTGGAGAAAACATCTCAACTAGTTTGTTTAAATAAACAAACTCTAATGACTAACCATTGAGTCATCCATTGTGTGGTGCCTGTCAGCCCTTTCGGAGGGATTCAAATAGAACATTTTTGAAAGATCCGAACAGTCAAAAACCAAGGCCCGGCTTTCAACCAAGTAGGCCGGATGATCTTGGAAGCAAGGACAACAAATTAATTAATTAAAGAGACTGCTTAACCCATCTGACTGTTAGCTAACAGCCCATCCATACTGCCCCCTGTACATCTGCTAAACCTGCTAGCCGAAGACAAAGAGCTGAAGCCAATAAAATGGAACAGTCGGAAAACAAGACTATTAAGCCCAGTTGGGAGAAAAGCTCATAAGTCAACGGTCGAAGAAGGAAAAGTTAGCAAGATGGCAGCGACAGAGGAGGAGCTGGAGAAGCTGAAGCAGAGGCGTTCAGCAGCCCAGACTGCTTTTTCCAAAAAAGCCAACCATCTCATCAAAAACCAATGGGCGATGTGATCCTGTCAGTGCTAGTGAGAAGTGACAGCCCGCCACCATTTGAAAGGCAGCTGCGCGAACTGCGCATGCTCAGTCCCAATCACAAACACCTGTTAACTTATTTAGACCCCTTTACACATCTGATCCTTATATTAAATAAACCAAAAGTCTTGACACCTCCCACTTGGCCGACTGATACAATCCAAGGAGGCCACTAAAATACAGGCCACTATAAATACAAGTCACTAGAGTGTTAATGGGCATCTCAGCCTTAAATCAAACTGTTGTAAGTATCTACATTAAAGTGCTTTTAACCAAGTGTCCTTCAAAGGTAAGTGGGACATTGTGAACACAACCCGCATCATGAACACAAACTAACTAAGGAGGTGGGCCCCACCACCTTTCCTCCTACTGAGTGTAGGTTTGCCCTTGAACCACTCAGTTGCCTCACAGGGTTACCCGCTAACTAAACAAAAGAGAGTCACAAAGTCTTTTGGGTACCCGATGGTGAGGACTTCTTCTGCTGGTCTTCAACCGGAATCAGGACCACCAGCCTCCGCACATCCCTGCGAAGGACGATGGTTGTGGGCAGGGTAAAGTCCTTTGCCCGGGGCCTGGATACATGGGGGGCAGGAAACCCTAGGCAGGTTGTGACATCCGCGTCACGGACCACCCCCTTCTTGTCTGGATACGTGAAGACGATCCGGCCGAGCCGGAACTGTCCTCTTAAGGCATTCTGGTCTGCGATCCAGACCACATCTCCAACCTTGACACTCCTCTCTGCTCGGTGCCACTTATGGCGGATGAACAAGTTTGGACCTGCCAGTTCGCTCCATTGCGACCAGAATTTGTCCACCCCAGCCTGGACAGCCCTCAGCCTGCGCCACGGATGAGTTTCCACATCAATCCCTTGCATGTCTCCTCCTTGTCCGGTGCACCCGAGGATAAGGGAGTTAGGAGTTAGGTACTCGACTGTGTCCTCTTGTTCCTGTGCCTTGGCGTCGATGGGTCGTTTGTTGGTTAAGTTGGCTGCCGAGTAGAGGAGGGTCTGGAACTCCCCCCAGGTGTAGCAACCGGTGGTTCCGTCGAGGCTGTTGAGAGCTCTTTTTATGAGCTTAACAGCTGCCTCTGCTGCTCCGTTCCTGTGGGGCGAATCCGCAGGATGGAAGTCCCACTGCCACTCAGTGCCATTCTTGGCGGCTGCGTTCTCGACCGATGCCTTCTGCACACATGCTAGGTGCCTGTGCAACTCTCTCAAGGCAGGCTTGGCGCCTACAAAGTTTGAGCCTCTGTCCGACCATAACCTCCTGGGATGCCCCCTTAGAGCAGTGAATCGGGAGTAGGCCTGAAGAAAACTCTCCGAAGACTGGTCGTCAACAAGGTCAGCGTGGACGGCCCTGGAAGCCATCCAGCAATACACGACTCCCCATACCTTCTTCCTGGTTCTTTTCTTGACAGCGTCCCTCACCTCAAAGGGGCCGAAAAGGTCCAGTGTGGTATTCTCAAATGGGTTTGCCCTGCTGGTACGCTCCGGAGGGAGGTTTCCCATCACTTGCCGGCATAGCTTGGCTCTCTGCTTCTTGCAAGGGACGCACTCGTTGACCACCCTTTTGACAGTTCTCCGACCTTGTACTACCCAATACTTTCTTCTTGTGCGCAGCAGTGTGGCTGCAATGCCTTCATGATTGGCCTCATGAGCTTCTCTAGCCAGCAAGGTCCCCAGCCATGATTTGTAAGGGATTAACGGTACAGCTGTTCCGTCTTCACTCCATGATTGGACTCTACCGCCGCAAAGCAAGAGTCCTGTGTTGTCATCTCTGGTCACAACAAGGCGGTTCAGGGTTGTGTCCTGAAAGTTTACGCCGTCTTGGGCTGCAAGGGCCATGTCTTGGAAGGCCACCATTCTCTCTCCATTCACTGGAGAAGACTGTGATCTTCTCCAGTTCTTTTAAGTCATCGTGGGACGTCAGGATGTCATCTACGTAGCTGTCTTCTACCAGAACCCGGCGCTCTTCTACCATGGCTGCGAACTGGGGTAGATTTGCCGTTTCCCTCATGGCGACCTGAGCGATGCAGCCAGCAGGTTTATCTCCGATGTTGACTCTGACAACGACGAAGACTTCGATTTCGTCCTCTGGGTTGTCTCTCCAGAGGAATCGATGGAGTTGGACTTCTTCGTCTTTTAGCCACACAGAGTTGTACATTTTTCTCACGTCACCTAGGGCGGCGAACATCCCAGTCCTGAATCTCAGAAGGACTCCTCTGATCAGATTGAGGACGTCTGGTCCCTTGTACAAGAGGTCGTTTAAACTCACCCCTCGGAATTCTTGGCTACTGTTCCAAACAATTCTCACAGGGGTAGTTGATGAGTGAGGATTTGGCGCGACCAGATGACTGATGTACCACTTTGGTCCCTTCCAGCTGTCGTCTTCCTCTTTGGTGAGTTTAGCGGCAGCTCCCCTTGAGACCATCTCGTGGATCTGCTCTCTGTATGCAGCCTTCCACTCTGGCTCCCTTTCAAGGCGTTTCTCAGTGTTTCGGAAAGTCGCCTCCACGGCACGTCGGTTGTCTGGCAGCGTCGCAGGGTCTCCTCTCCATGGATAAGCCGCGTCCCAGTGGGGGGATTTGCTGTGCTTGTCAGATTGTACGTAGGTGAGACATCCTTTGATCTTTTCAAGGTCTCTTTCCTCTCCTAGGGTCATTTCTTTCCCGCCAGGGGGACATCTACCGCACTTGCAGCCGCCACATTGAGGATCGCAGGCCGCGCCGACGCTGTCCCACTTGAACCATTCGATGACTTCTTTGTTGGTAGATGCAGTACTTCGGAGGAGTACTTCTTGATCTTCAACCTGGGCTTTACTTGATCCTGCTGGACCCACAAGGATCTCTCGGTATGCCTTTGAAGTTGTTCTCATCGACCGTGCAAAGTGGATTTCAGACCTATGCACCGCTAGGTCCACTGCCTCAAAGAGGTCGGGATGAGCTCCACCAACAGTCTTTCCCAGGGGACCGTCCCAGAGGACGAGGTCTCCCTCCACTCTGATTGGTTGTGGGACTAGGCGACCCTCCCTGTGACTGATCAGTAGGTCAATCTTCTCAGGGCGGACCAAGTCTTTGACTGCAACGTCTGGGAAGAACTTTTGGAGTTGCTGCGGCGTGACTGCCTGGTTCACCTTTGCGATGTTTTCCAAGCCGTAACAAAGGAGTTTGTGCTCCGCCACTGTTCCTTTGGGGTTTTTTACCCTCAATCTTAAGGAATACCTTTTGGTAGCAACTGTTTTCTCCATCCCTCCAACTCCTTGGACAATCAGTTTGATGTCTTCGCCATTTAGTTTCAGACGATCAGCGGCTTCGTTCGAGATGTAGTTCGTATCTGAAGCTAGGTCGATCAAAGTGCCGACTAGCTGACCCGAGTTTGTTGTCACCTCGAGTAGCATCATTACCACTGGATATTCTCTTGGCTCACCGCTGGTGCACACTGTTGTTGATGTTCTGTTTGAGAACGCTTCCTTGAACTCTGCTTTTAATTCAGGGGAGAGTTTGGCAAGGAGCTCCTCTTGTTTATTGGTCAGTCCAAGTCCCCGCCTCTCTACTTTTGAATAGCTCTGCTCCTTCTGCTCTCCACTCTTTTCCATCTTCTTGGTCTGTGGCATCGGACAGAGCAAGTAGTTATGGTCTGAGGACCTCCCTTTCCGACAGTCATACTTTGCACAGAGGAATTTCTGGGTGCAACTGCCGTCTTCACCATGGAGGCACAGGCACTTGAAGCATGCTCCAGATTTCTTTAACTGAGCCTTCTTGCTGGACAGGCTTAGTCTCTTGAAGACCTTGCAGGAAAACAGTCTACCTGCATGCTCTTCATCCCCACACGCTATGCATGAGCTTGGTTGAGGGCCCTTTTGGGTGTTTCCCGCTGTGGCTTTGGTGAATGCTCTCCTTTCTCTACCTCGGTTGTTGGCTCTCTCAGAATAGTCCACTGGACTGGGCTGCAGCTGATCCAACTCCTCAAGGATGTCCTCTTGTCTCTTCAAGTACTGCAGTAGGCAATCAAAGTGGGTCTGTGGTGAAAAGCCGCTTACAGGGTCAAGTCGATACGTAAGCCACTTTTCTTTCAGGGTGTCAGGCAGCTTACTCTCGATGGAATGAGCCACCACCCGATTCATTCACGGCATCTTCCTCCCCCAGGACTTGGAGATCACGAAGAGCTCTTTCCACAGCCTGAATTAGTTCGATGGTCTTTCTTGGTTGGTTTCCCTTGACGGGGGAAAGTCCATGAACCTCTTTTAAGATGAGCAGCACTATCTTCGGCTTGTTTCCGTACTTGTTGTCCAGGAGCCTGAATATGTCATGGGCGGATCCGTAGCTGGACAGCACGAGGTCCCTCTTGACTTTCTCATCTAGGCTCCCTAGGAGATGGAATTTCCTGATGTTTTCCAACCCATGTGGGTTTCCCAGCTGCTGCAGGTCCTCCCATTCAGCTTTCCAACGGTAGTAAGCTCTCATGTTACCAGAAAACATGGGCAGGCGTGCTCGCTCTAGAGTGATCTGGGGCCTGAAGTTATAAGCACCAGGGTATGTGCCGGAACCACCTGGTGGTGCGTGGAAGGTGCCATGTGATGTGCTTGTGGCATTTTGAAGTGCAGCATCGTTGAGATCAGGGGTCATGCTGGGCAAGATAGGCTGGACGATGGGTCCAGGGGTCCGAGAGTCTATGGGGAAGACCAGGTAAGGGTCTGCGTGAGCACCGGTCATTGCAGTTTGCTTATCGCCATGCTCTTTGTGTTCAGGCTTTGCGTGTTCTTGCTGGTCATCCTCGCCGCCAGGCTGGTCGCAGCCTCGCCACGACCATTTATCCCACAGTGGATCATGTCGTTGCTTTAGCTCCTTGCTACGGTCCCTTGACTCCTTTAAATTTGTTATTGGAATCAGGTCTGTCCACTCATGCACAGCTCTGTAGAGCTCGCCAATCTTCCGTTCCAGGTCTGTATTCCCCAGTTCGCGCTCCCTCCTAGTCATCTTCTTATGGTCGGTTGCCTCGGCCTGGTCCAATGCTGCTTCAGCCTCTTCAGCGAGGGTGACAATTGTCTCTTCAGCAAACCTGGCCCAAAAGTTCTTTTCAACGATGACCTTGATTCCATCAAACGTACGGACGCACTCCGCCGTTTTCTCGTCGACTTGCACCGCCTTTTTTGTAGACTCTTCAATGCCCTCTTCTTTCAGGGCCGTGCTGTATTCAAACCCTGCTTCTTCGACTCTGGTATGCTCCATCTTGAAGTTCAACCATGCACCTCTCAGTTCACTTTCTCCTAGTACATGAGCCCTGGAGTCAACATCGGAGATAAACCTGCTGGCTGCATCGCTCAGGTCGCCATGAGGGAAACGGCAAATCTGCCCCAGTTCGCAGCCATGGTAGAAGAGCGCCGGGTTCTGGTAGAAGACAGCTACGTAGATGACATCCTGACGTCCCACGATGACTTAAAAGAACTGGAGAAGATCACAGAAGGAGTCGAAAAGATCTTGAAAGCTGGAGGCTTCTCCCTTAAACCGTGGGTCTTGTCAGCCCAAAGTGGGAGGTCTGGAACTGCGGACAGATCCAGTAACCCAAAGACAACTATGTCTGCACCCAAGACTCTGGTGTTACCCAACCAGATGCGGGATGAAGAAAGCAAAGCACTGGGAGTTGGCTATGAACCAGAGACTGACAAGCTTCGCATAATGACGTCCATCAATTTCTCGAGAAAACGAGGCAAGATGAGGACTGGACTCGATCTGCGCCAAGAGGAAGTGAGAAGTAACACTCCAAACCCCTTGACCCGTCGAGTACTGCTAAGCCAGGTCGCTGGATTCTACGACCCCATTGGTCTTGCCACACCTGTGATGCAAAAAGGAGTAATGCTTGTGAGAAGCTCCTACCAAGAGGCAGGCATAGGGAATCAGACCAAAGACACTTGGGATGACCCACTCTCGCCCAAACTCCGGGAGGCTTCCATAACACTCTTCGAGGAGTATGTGAGACTTGGCCAAGTCAGGTTTGAGAGAAGCCTCACACCTCAAGGAGCCATAGGCTGCCCATTGGGCATAACATTTTCTGATGGGAGCGAGGCTTCCTACGGTGCCGTGCTCTACCTCCGTTGGGAGACGCAAGATGGGGTCGTCGTGAAGTTGGTTGAATCAAAGGCCAAACTTACTCCTCTTGACCAGAAAGGAGACGTAATTAAAGCAGAATTATGCGGCGCTGTCTTTGCGGTCCGTCTAAAGAGATACTTTGAGAAGCACTGCCGCATGAAGGTCGCACGCTGGGTCCACTTCGTGGATAGCCAAACAATTCTGGGAGCGATCCAGAAGGACAGTTATGGCTACCAGACCTTCTTTGCCAACCGCATTGGAGAGATCCAAATGGCTGGACCAGTAGAAGACTGGAGGTGGGTTGATGGAAACCTCAACGTATCGGACATCCTCACAAGGGGAGCAACTCCTGAGGAGCTTGATAATGAGTCAGAGTGGCAACGAGGCCCAGAGTTCTTGAGATGGCCTGAAGCTGAGTGGCCCGTCAAGATGCCCAGTGAAATTGTGACCAGTGTCGCTGATGACGTCAAGAGACTACAGAGAAAGGCGTTCTCAGCTGTAGTCACCAGGGCTCAGTCACAAAAGCTCTCAGGCCCCAGCAGTACTGATGTTGGTACAGACTCGAGAGACTTTGCGCTGCAACCACAGCCGAAAGACCAAGGTCCACCTCCAGCAGCAGAAAAGCCAAAGAGAAAGTCCTGGGGTGTTGCTCTCGTAAGCCTTGTGGAGCCCAAACGGTTCAGTAGCTTGACAAAGCTAGGTGGAACTGTCGCCTGGGTCCGACGAGCTGCGGAATCCTGGCTGAGCGCTAAATACCAAGCCTCAGATTCAGCAAAGTGGGAGGCAAGGGGACCAGAGCTCTCTGCAAGAGAGAGAATGGTGGCCTTCCAAGACTTGGCCCTTGCAGCCCAAGACGGCGTAAACTTTCAGGACACAACCCTGAACCGCCTTGTTGTGACCAGAGATGACAACACAGGACTCTTGCTTTGCGGCGGTAGAGTCCAATCGTGGAGTGAAGACGGAACAGCTGTACCGTTAATCCCTTACAAATCATGGCTGGGGACCTTGCTGGCTAGAGAAGCTCATGAGGCCAATCATGAAGGCATTGCAGCCACACTGCTGCGCACAAGAAGAAAGTCTTGGGTAGTACAAGGTCGGAGAACTGTCAAAAGGGTGGTCAACGAGTGCGTCCCTTGCAAGAAGCAGAGAGCCAAGCTATGCCGGCAAGTGATGGGAAACCTCCCTCCGGAGCGTACCAGCAGGGCAAACCCATTTGAGAATACCACACTGGACCTTTTCGGCCCCTTTGAGGTGAGGGACGCCGTCAAGAAAAGAACCAGGAAGAAGATATGGGGAGTCGTGTATTGCTGCATGGCTTCCAGGGCCGTCCACGCTGACCTTGTTGACGACCAGTCTTCGGAGAGCTTTCTTCAGGCCTACTCCCGATTCACTGCTCTTAAGGGGGCATCCCAGGAGGTTATGGTCGGACAGAGGCTCAAACTTTGTAGGCGCCAAGCCTGCCTTGAGAGAGTTGCACAGGCACCTAGCATGTGTGCAGAAGGCATCGGTCGAGAACGCAGCCGCCAAGAATGGCACTGAGTGGCAGTGGGACTTCCATCCTGCGGATTCGCCCCACAGGAATGGAGCAGCAGAGGCAGCTGTTAAGCTCATAAAAAGAGCTCTCAACAGCCTCGACGGAACCACCGGTTGCTACACCTGGGGGGAGTTCCAGACCCTCCTCTACTCGGCAGCCAACTTAACCAACGAACGACCCATCGACGCCAAGGCACAGGAACAAGAGGACACAGTCGAGTACTTAACTCCTAACTCCCTTATCCTCGGGCGCACCGGACAAGGAGGAGACATGCAAGGGATTGATGTGGAAACTCATCCGTGGCGCAGGCTGAGGGCTGTCCAGGCTGGGGTGGACAAATTCTGGTCGCAATGGAGCGAACTGGCAGGTCCAAACTTGTTCATCCGCCATAAGTGGCACCGAGCAGAGAGGAGTGTCAAGGTTGGAGATGTGGTCTGGATCGCAGACCAGAATGCCTTAAGAGGACAGTTCCGGCTTGGCCGGATCGTCTTCACGTATCCAGACAAGAAGGGGGTGGTCCGTGACGCGGACGTCACAACCTGCCTAGGGTTTCCTGCCCCCCATGTATCCAGGCCCCGGGCAAAGGACTTTACCCTGCCCACAACCATCGTCCTTCGCAGGGATGTGCGGAGGCTGGTGGTCCTGATTCCCATTGAAGACCAGCAGAAGAAGTCCTCACCATCGGGTACCCAAAAGACTTTGTGACTCTCTTTTGTTTAGTTAGCGGGTAACCCTGTGAGGCAACTGAGTGGTTCAAGGGCAAACCTACACTCAGTAGGAGGAAAGGTGGTGGGGCCCACCTCCTTAGTTAGTTTGTGTTCATGATGCGGGTTGTGTTCACAATGTCCCCCTTACCTTTGAAGGACACTTAGTTAAAAGCACTTTAATGTAGATACTTACAACAGTTTGATTTAAGGCTGAGATGCCCATTAACACTCTAGTGACTTGTATTTATAGTGGCCTGTATTTTAGTGGCCTCCTTGGATTGTATCAGTCGGCCAAGTGGGAGGTGTCAAGATTTTTGGTTTATTTAATATAAGGATCAGATGTGTAAAGGGGTCTAAATAAGTTAACAGGTGTTTGTGATTGGAACTGAGCATGCGCAGTTCGCGCAGCTGCCTTTCAAATGGTGGCGGGCTGTCACTTCTCACTATAGCACTGACAGGATCACATCGCCCATTGGTAAGTGGACTTTATTAAGGGATTGCAATGTTAACTTGGCTGTGTCACATATGTACAATGTAATGTATCACGTTGGCTGCTGGCTGCTAATGCAGCCTGCGGATAATATTTGCATAGTGCACGGTGTTAGTGATGCTGGCTGAATTAATGAACGTTGTGTCTGAATGTTTGCCGCTAGCTTATGGCTAGGCTAACGCACCTCGCCGTAGGTGCAAAGCTGAACTAGTGTCCTGGTGGCTTTCCCGGTTTGTCACGGTGAGATTCATGTGGGGAACTTTGGTGTGAGCGTGTGTGTGCTTTGATGAGAACTGCTATCTTGTCCGTTGTGTGTGGGGAGCTTAGTGGCTCGTATCTCACGGAGGAGGAAGTAAACATTGCCATGCATTCTGGGAAATGAAGTCATTCTAGTTCTCCCTCCTCTCACCCACAATTAAAGGGGACATGACATACTGGTTTGATAGTGTATAGTGTAATGTATATATATAAATATAAATTATATATATAATATAATATAATATAATATATAAAATGGATAGTGTATGTATATTTGATAGTGGTATTGATATATTAATATGTATATTGATATTAATATTAAGATTGATTGATTGATTGATTGATTGGTATTGATATATATTGTATATTAATATTATGATTAATGTGTATGCACTGCATTTTGTTCTGTTTCACAGGTTTTTGACCTATGGTAAGCCTGTGGTCAACTGTGGGAATTATAAAGGTTGTATTGTGGAGAAAACATCTCAACTAGTTTGTTTAAATAAACAAACTCTAATGACTAACCATTGAGTCATCCATTGTGTGGTGCCTGTCAGCCCTTTCGGAGGGATTCAAATAGAACATTTTTGAAAGATCCGAACACTAATCTTGCTCCCAGTCTCTAGTCAGGTAGCTAGGCACGCTGGAAAACGAGATTATGTCGGATTATAATGCAATCTAAAGAATTGTGAGACATAAATAACAGAGAAAGGTATAGCTGCGCACCATGGTGAAGGCGCAAATTGGTGGTTTGAAGCGTCCACAAACACACCAGGGGTCTCCAAATGGTTTAATTCTGATGGCACATATTTCTGCTTGCTGACCCATTTGGCGTTAAATTCCTGCAATATTCATAGTTGTGTATTTGAGCTCTTTTTTGGCGAGGAGAAAACACAAGCGGCAGAGCAGTTTGGCAGCACAGAGGAGGACAGGATGGGTTGAGTCTACATGGCTCTCATGTAGTGTTTAAGACCAGCCCTCTGACTGAGCTTCAATATCGGTAAAGATAGATGTAGTGGAAATGGGGGAGGGTGTGCAATATTTATTAAGGATGGCATAAATTATAGAAGGTTAGGAATACAAGAACTGGAAGTAATAGTTATTGAAGTGTGGAGTAAGAAAGAGAGTTGGAAGATAATCAATTTGTATAACCCATGCAAAAGGTTAGAGAAAGTAAAACTAGAAATAATATTAGAAAGTTGGCGAGGTAATGTTGTTTGGTGTGGAGACTTCAATGCACACAGCACAATATGGGGCGAACAAGAAGATGCAAATGGGGAAGTATTAGAAGAGATAATGGATGAAAAGGAATTGGTGTGTTTAAATGATGGATCAGGGACAAGAGTGAATTTGATAAAGGGTACAGAGTCAGTGCTAGATCTCACTTTGGTAACGCAAGGTATGGCTGGAAGTACTAATTGGGAAGTACATAAAGAGAGTACTATAGGTAGTGATCATTACCCAATATTCATTAGTATAGGAAGGGCAGAAAGGGAAATAGAGCAGGATGAGAGAGAGGGGAGGTGGAAGTTTGAAGGGGCAGATTGGGACAAGTACAGGATGTTAACTGATGGAAAATTGAGGGAAATACATGTAGATCAGGATATTAATGGCCTCAACACAGAAATAAGTAATAGTATAGTAGAAGCAGGGAGAAAGGTGATACCGAAAGTTAAAAATAGTAGCAGGAAAAAGATAGTTCCATGGTGGACGAAAGAATGCACTGAGGCAATAACAAATAGGAATAAGGCTTTTAAAATATTAAGGAAGACACATACATTTCAGAAGGTAATTGAGTATAAAAGAAAGCAGGCAATAGTTAGTAGTGTAGTGAAGACAGCGAAGAAAGAATGCTGGAGGAGATTCTGTGAGTCAATAGGTAGGACTACGCCGCTAGGCCGAGTGTGGGGCATGATTAAGAAGATGTCTGGTAATAGGAAGGAGTATGGATACCCGATAATGAAAGATGGAGAAAGTGTAGTAGTTGAAAGTAAGGATAAAGCAGAGTTATTAGCGAATAATTTTGTTAAGGTACATAGTAATGCGAATTTGAGTGATGAGGAAAAGAAACAGAGAGAAAGTACAATGGGGAAAAATAGAGAGGCAATGCAGGATGAGAATGAGTATGGAAGTGTAATAAATGTGATGTTTACAATAACAGAACTAAATAGGGCATTAAGGAAAGCAGGGAAGACAACGCCAGGGAAAGATCAAATAAGCTATTTTATGTTAGATAACTTAAGTGATAGGAGCAAAGCAGTATTATTGAAGTTGTATAATAAGATATGGGATGAGGGGTATTTGCCGACTCAGTGGAAAGAATCAATTATTGTTCCTATATGTAAGCCAGGAAAGGATCCAAGTTTAGCAGGAAGCTACAGATTAACGTCACATGTAGGGAAAACTATGGAAAGAATGATAAATGAAAGATTACAGTATCATATAGAAGAAGAAAAAAATTATTAGAGAGTTATCAGAGTGGATTCAGAAAAGGGAGAAATACCATAGATCCAGCTATATGTTTAGAAAATGAAATAAGGAAGGCGCAAGCTAATAAAGAAAGTGTAGTAGCTATATTTTTTGATGTGGAAAAGGCGTATGACATGATGTGGAAAGCAGGACTATTGATCAAGTTAAAACATATGGGAATAAGAGGGAGAATTTATAAGTGGGTGGAAAACTTTCTAACAGGGAGGTCAATATCAGTACGGGTAGGGAAAGAGTATAGTGGAAAGTATGTAGTGGAGAATGGGACACCTCAAGGAAGCGTAATAAGTCCAGTTTTATTTTCTATTATGATAAATGAAGTGTTTAAGAATATAGAGAGCAGTATTGGGGTGGCATTATTTGCAGATGATGGGATTATGTGGAAAAGGGGAAAGAATATAGAGTATATAGTTAAGAAATTACAAGAAGCAGTAAAGAAAGTAGAGAAGTGGACACAAGAGTGGGGGTTTAGATTTTCAGTGGCAAAGACAAAGGTGGCATTTTTTACCAGAAGGAAAGTGTCAGATCAGGTTAGTCTTAAATTATATGGGGAAAGGTTAGAGAGAGTAGAGTGCTTTAAATATCTAGGGATTTGGTTTGATAAAAGGCTTACGTGGGCAACCCATATAGGAAAAGTGGTTGCTAAGTGTAAGAAAGTATTAAATATTGTAAGATGACTGAGGGGTAGGGAGTGGGGAGCAGGTAGGGGTTATTTGAAAGCTGTGTATATAGGATTAGTATAAGGTCTGCTTTAGACTATGGCTGCATCGTGTATCAGTCTGCGTCAAAAACGTTATTAATTCAGTATCAGGCGTTAAGACTGTGCTGTGGTGTGATCAGAACAACCCCAGTATCTGCATTGCAAGTGGAAATGAATGAAGCACCTTTGGAGTTCAGACGGAAGCAAATAGCGTTAACGTATTGGGTAAACTTAAAGGGCCATAAGGAGAGTCACCCCACTCAAAAGGTATTATTAGCATGTCAGGAATAAGAAAAGAAAGAGTTTAAGGGTTTTGGGTGGACAATAGGGAATGAAAGTAGGGAGATAGGGATAGGGGAGATGGAGATAAGCCCGACGATACCATTGTCTGATGTTCCACCATGGCTGTTTGAGGAGGTGGAGGTAGATTTTCATTTATTGGAAAGAAGGAGGGAAAGAGGTGAGGAAGTGTTGGATAAGTATGAAGTCAATAGGTATATACAGTGGCGGCCGCCACTGGGGGGCGCTAGGGCGCCGCCCCCCCTGGTAAAGAGAGCAGGAGAAGAAGAAAATGTTTAATTTTAATTTTAATTTTAGACCCCTAAAAATAAAATAAACATGTTTAAAATGAATAATATTTACTCATTTTAAGTATGTTTGTGTTTCCAATGCACAATATAACGTTAAAATATAAAATATTAATAATCGTTTTCCTGAACAGGAAGTGACGATTCTGTTTGATAAAGAACGTTCCATTACCTTAGCCGCATTTCTCCTGCCGTATTTCTCTCGGGCTAGACGCAATAGCGCTCTGAGTGCTTCTGAGTCACTGTTTCATCGCTGTATCCGTCGCAGCCAATCAGTGCGTAACGCGTTGTGCGTTGAAATATGATGTTTATGATGGAAGCCGGGCGTGATTTGAAGCATTTCGCGGAGACGCTCTCTGATTGGCGACGCGACGATGCCAGTTTTTTCCTTAGCCACAGTTTGCAACATGTTCGAGGCTGTGTGTTGTGAACTTGTGATTCAGTCTGGAGTCTGGACAGTGAGTGGAATGGATATACATCGACAACAGTCTGGGGGACAGTCAGTGGACATACACTTTATTAAGCCCTCCGGCTGGACCACGTTTCAATTAAACAAAGTGAGTTAATTCTCTCTCTCTCTCTCTCTCTTAGCCAACTCAGCTAACTTTAGCTGCTGTTAGTCACTCAGCTAATGCTTAACTAACGCTCTCTCTCTCTCTCTCTCTCTCTCGCTCTCTCTCTCTCGCTCTCTCTCGCTCTCTCTCTCTCTCCCTCTCTCTCTCTCTCTCTCTCTCTCTCTCTCTCTCTCTCTCTCTCTCTCTCTCTCTCTCTCCTCTCTCTCTCTCTCTCTCTCTCTTTCTCTCTCTCTCTAATTTCGCCGTGTGTGGGGCATAACCACTCAGACCATGAATGGTAACTTGTTTAAAATGACAAAATATACATATGTGTTTATTATTGAATCGATCTGACATCATCTGAGAGAGAGAGAGAGAGAGAGAGAGAGAGAGAGAGAGAGCGCTGTGCGTGTTTGTGTTGGGCTATTGGAAACGTGGTTGCATTTGACTGACTGTGATCATATATTGATCGATGGCAATGGTGATAATATTCGCCAATGCGTGCCTTGTACATGTTTGCAAAATGTTTGGTATAGCGCCCCTAGTGGAGAAGAATCCACGAGCCGCCACTGGGTATATAGAAATTAAGTATGGAGAGCAGATTAAAGTATACACAGATGCATCAAAAACAATCAGTAGCAAGGTGGGGGTTACATTTATAAGCCCAGAAGTAGATATCATGGTAAAGGAGAGGGTGAGTGATAAATTGTCGGTATACACGGGTGAGTTAATGGCTATTTTGTTAGCTATCAATTGGGTGGAAACAATTAAACCAAGCAAGGTGTTAATAGCGTCAGACTCAAGCAGTGCGTTAGTAAGTATAAAGAACACAGTCAGAATCAAGGCAGGACATTATTTTAGAAATAGCGCAGGCGATGTTTAGGGTAAGGAGGGTAGGCGCAGATGTGTGTTTCATATGGGTGCCAGCACATAATCGGGTGGAGGGGAATGAACTGGCGGATACATTTGCTAAGGAAGCAGCTAGTAGAGTAGTAGTAAGTAGGGAAGTGAGGTACAGCAAGGCAGAAGTTAAGAGTGTAGTTAAGTATGAAATGAAAAATAAGTGGCAGGAGGAGTGGGATAGAGGAAGTAAAGGTAGGCAGTTTTATAATATCCAGAGGGCAGTAGGGAAGATGAGAAGTGGGGGTAGGGGTACGAGGGAAGAAGTGATTGTATCAAGAATGAGATTAGGACACACAGGGCTAAATAGTACACTTAGGTTAATGGGCAAGCATGAGACTGGTAGGTGTGAGTATTGCAGTAGGCAGGAAACAGTGGAGCATGTGTTAGTGGAGTGTAGTAAGTATAGGGAAGAGAGACAGATCCTCAAAGAAAGGTTAGAGAGAGACCACATCAAGCTGGAGGTAAGAGAAGTGTTGCGACTGAGTTCAGGGAATGTGGGGTATAGGGCCATTTTTAATTTTCTAAATAGTACAGGTTTGAGTGGTAGGATATAGAGTAGTGTAGAATAGTGATTGTCATGTGCATAATCCATCTAGCTCCAAAATCAATTTCAGTAGGTGGCGGTAATGCACCAACACGTTAGTGCCAACCGCCAATAAAATTAGAAGAAGAAGAAGCTTCAATATCATAATTCTACTTGTGTTGAATCTGAGACAGAACGAGAGAAGATGGCAGAAGTCGCTCCAGCTCCAGCCGCTCCGGCTAAGGCCGCTAAGAAGAAGGCAGCTCCCAGACCCAAGAAGGCAGGTCCCAGCGTCAGTGACCTGGTCGTCGAGGCAGTGTCTGCTTCTAAAGAGAGGAGCGGTGTGTCTCTGGCTGCCGTTAAGAAGGCTCTGGCTGCCGGCGGCTATGACGTGGACAAGAACAAAGCCCGCGTTAAGACCGCTGTCAAGTGTCTGGTGACAAAGGGAACCCTGGTCCAGGTCAAGGGTACCGGAGCCTCCGGCTCTTTCAAGATCAAGGCTGAGGTTAAAGCCAAAAAGCCCGCAAAGAAGCCAGCTCCGAAAGCTAAGAAGCCAGCAGCCAAGAAACCTGTCGTGGCTAAAAAGCCCACGAAGGCAGCAATGAGGAAGCCTGCTGCCGCCAAGAAGTCTCCCAAGAAAGTCAAGAAGGTAGCGGCCAAGAGTCCCAAGAAGGTTGCAGCCAAGAGTCCCAAGAAGGTGAAAAAGCCCACTGCGCCCAAGAAGGCCCCAGCTAAGAAGGCTGCCAAGCCAATAGCAGCTAAGAGGGCAGCTCCCAAGAAGAGATAAGCGTTTGAACAGAACGTTGTCTTTAATTCAACAAAAGGCTCTTTTAAGAGCCACCCACCACTTCCATGAAAAGCAATTAGTGTACTCTAGTGACGTATATAACTATTACTTTTGGGATGGTTGGATTTCCATGAGTTACTTCCAGCACGGCAACAAAGCAAAATAATGCAACTTTATATATTATATAAATATGGAGAATATACCACAACAAAATCTATATAAAATATAGATCAGATATAGGTTCTTAATTTGAGAATGTTGATTGTTAAGACCGGTTTTATTAGTGGGTCCTACTAACGAAGATACTTTACTGCAACGAGTTGAGCCCTTTATTGTGGAAATACATAAATTGATATCATTATGATGCATTTATGTCCGTGCGTAAATGACTGCTATGACACTATTTGAATGATTACGGGAGATGGCCCATTAGTGGACACAGCAGATTAATGTAATTTTATTTATTTAGACCGGTTTGGATCATATGTTTGCACATAATTATGTTCCCCACTACCTCACGTTAAATATCTACACAAGCAACCATTATATTATACAGACAAGTGGAACATTGTCTCACAAAAGGGCTCAACAAAGGCCCAAACATTGTGAAAATAAACGAATTGCTGTCATTATGGTCAGTTTATGTTCGTGCATGCTGTAATCTATATATATAACCCTTACTATTTATACCGCTGTCCAGTATGATTTACCCATATTGTTTTTTTCAGTTCAAATTAATCACTTGACTGCTATGACATGCCATTTATCATTGTATATTATATCGTTAAGCCTTCAAAACACACAAAAACACTGCACAGACAATACATTAAACATTTACTTATAACCAGCACTGTACAAGTGTAGCCATTAGTGGACACCGTCAAATGTTATGCATTATGAGTTTATCGTCTTACATATGTCCGAGGTAACAACAACGTAAGTTACACAACCAAATTGTATTATTGTAACGGATGTTCTCTGTGTGTAGGCCTGCCTAACACACGTGGCTCCTGCGTTGTGTTCTGGGCGTGGTGTAAATGACGAATCAGCACACATGGACGACAGTTCAAGCCTTTATTCGATGGCCTGCAATGGAGCCCACCGACCTGTATCAAATGGGTGGTCGAAATACCACAAGAACAGCGTCACAAATATATCTCGTCAAGTCTCCCACGTTGAATAGTTGTTGCAACTCGAGAATATCAAAACCATTACATGTACCGCATGGCTTAACCACATCTCACATAGTAATTTAACATATCAAAACCATTACATGTACCGCATGGCTTAACCACATCTCACATAGTAATTTAACATACTAATCTTATTAGCAATGCATGAAACGTGAATGACAAATTACACAATAGACCGAACTCTTAAGGCACACATACCTGTATCAAATGGGTGGTCGAAATACCACAAGAACAGCGTCACAAATATATCTCGTCAAGTCTGGTGACAGAGAACAATAAATTGACGATATTACCACGGTGAAATACCAATTGTGCATATAACATAACCACACCATTCATTACAACACTATCGAGTCATTATCATCTGTTAACATTCAATTCACATACAAAATATATATACAACAGTGTAATACATAAAAGTGCTGCGCGCTACAATAATCAAACGTACCTCCCACGTTGAATAGTTGTTGCAACTGAATCCCCAAACCGGAAGAGGTTGCTTCTATCATCGCGCTAATAATTGACCCCGGAAGTGCTACACTCTCGAACGTGAACTTCCCAAGTTACATTCAAATAAAAGTGCCTTTGGTATAAAGAAATAATAAACAATTGTAAGCATTAAACATTTGTAAACAGGATTTAATAACATTTCAATCCTTAATAAAATAATAAACAGGATTTGGTGACATTTCAAACCCCAATAATAATAATAATAATCAATGTCCAATTGACCTGGTTACATTCACCCCTCCTGAAATTTCACCAACATCCCGTGTCAGCAGAGCAAGGGGGACATACAAAGAGAAAAAAAAATATCGGTAGTCTACCACTAACCTAGACCTGGCACCAGAGAAAAGGGACCTAGTCCCCCATTCGACTCAAAAGTCACCCCCAAAAGAGGTTCAGAGAATAAAAAAATTGATCAGATCTCAAAATTCCCTTAGATCAATATGACGCCTGATACGCCACACAACTCATGGCCCTCAAAGCTGTCTGATAGACACCTACTCAACCCAGCAATACAAAAGAAAAAAAACTGGTTTTGGTGAACCCTAACCTCCACCTCAACTCAACCAGTCACCCCTCTCAGAAATGGCATCTGAACCATAGATTCTATCAACCTGTTCACTGATCTCACTACTCTCCCTGTACGTGTCCTAACCCGACCATCATTCCCTACGTGAGGGTGTAAATCAGTGGGAACCGCAACACCCATGTCAGGTGAGTGCGAAACCCCTGTACCTAAATCAGTGTGAGCTGTGACAACTACGTCAGGTGAGTGAGAAGCCTCTGCCTCTGAATCGGTGTGAGCTATGACAACTATGTCAGGTGAGTGAGAAACCTCTGCCTCTGAATCGGTGTGAGCTATGACAACTATGTCAGGTGAGTGAGGAACCTCTGTGTGCTGTGCCTGTGTGTCAGGTGTACATTGAGCAATGGCCCCTGCAGGACTGGCCACTGGGCTAACCTGCTCTATCCCATCTGTCACAGCCAACACAGAATCAAAAGAGTCTGTAAGTGACGAGACCACAGGCCCCTCTACCTCCACAGAGTCGGTCAGGTCATGTGCAACACCGCCCTCAGACCAAACTCCAGATGCAGGATCCATACCGTCACTACTATCACAGTCCCCCTCATCGGACTCTCCGTCATCAAACGCCTGACCAATCTCACTGGCGTCCTCCCCCTGCTCTAGCTCAGGAAATGGCAAGAAGTTGACCTCCAGCAAACGGTTCCTGTGCACTACCCTTGTGCGCCCCCCTACATCCTGAATCCTATAGACATGGATACTGGGATTGACACCAACAACTGTATACACTCCATCCTCCCATTTGTCAGCCAACTTCCGTTTTCCCCGCTCTCCCTGATTTGCTACCAGAACCCGATCCCCCACAGACAGGTGTGTACCCTTGACACGCTTGTTGTACTGTCGGGTTTGGTGCTGTTGCTCAACAGTGGAGTGCTTCTGAGCGATCTCCATGGCACTCTTCAGACACGAAAGCAGGGAGCCAGCATAGGAATCGTAATCTACAACTCCAGGGTCATTCAGGACCTGCCTGAACATGACATCCACTGGTAGTCTAGGGACGCGGCCAAACATCAAAAAGAAAGGCGCGTAACCCGTAGTCTCATGAACAGTGGCATTGTACGCAAACGTGAGTGTCTGGACCTGCTGCGGCCACTGGTGCTTCTTCCGAAGCGGGAGAGAGCGGAGCATGTTCCCCAGAGTGCGGTTAAAGCGCTCTGTCCCACCGTTACCCATGGGGTGATAGGCCGTTGTGTGGGATTTGGCCACTCCCGCCAACCTGAGGAGCTCAGCAATCAATTTGCTCTCAAAATTGGCACCTTGATCTGCGTGTATTCTCTCAGGGAACCCGTACACACAAAACACGTTGTCCCAAAGCTTCCTGGCAACTTGTTTCGCCGTCTGATTAGCGCATGGGAACGCGTGCGCCAACTTGGTGAAATGGTCAGTCACCACCAACACGTCCACTGACCGCTGATTGCTGTCCTCAGCGGACCAGAAATCCATACACACTAACTGCATCGGCGCGGAGCTCTTGATGCTTTCAAGGGGCGCACGAGCAGCAGGCTCCGGGGACTTCCCATACACACATCTTTGACAACACTTGACATATGCTCTGACATCCCTCTCCATATCTGGCCAATAAAAACGTTGCCTGGCAAGAGAGAGTGCGATCCTGGCCCTGATGACCCGCCAGATCATGGATGCCCGACAATGCCTTGTCCCTCAGACTCAGCGGCAACACGTACTGAGTTCTCCTCTGCTTGGACACTTGGTCCCTCGTCACACGGTACAGGACACCATCACAGACCTCCAGCTTGTCCCACTGTTTCAACAGTCTGAGAACCCTCTGGTTAGCGCCGTGCCTCTCCCGTCTAGATGGTCGCTTTCGAACAGCGACAAAGGGTAGCACCCTAGAGATGCATGTGTCCCGTTCCTGACTCAACCGGAGCTCCTCAACTGAAAACATCGGTAAAACATCTTGACCCTCAGACAGATGTTGGATGTTCTGAACCAAACCCAGCGCTCTGGACTCAGCAGCACCAATCCAATCACACTTAGACTGACAGAGGGCTCTGATCGCCTCTGTCCCACAATCCATCCCGAGTAGTGAGCTACTCACCGTCTGGGACAGACAACTGTACCTAAAAACATCTTGCACAGAGTCCCCCTCAACTGCCCCCGCTTCCTGCACAAGAGCCGGGTACGGCTCCCTCAATAACCTCTGACTAACATGCTTAGCGAACGGGTCACGACTCAAAGCGTCCGCCACCACATTCTTCTTCCCTGGCAGGTGTCTGAGATCAAAGTCAAAAGCCGCAAGTTTAGACACCCAGCGAATCTCACATGCGTCAAGCTTTGGCTTCGTAAGCAGATAAGTCAACGGGTTATTGTCCGTCCAAACTGTGAATCTCTGACCCTTCAGCCAATGGCTGAATTTCTCGCATATGCTCCATTTCAAGGCCATGAACTCCAGTCTATACGCTGGATACTTACGCTGTGAAGCACTGAGGGTCTTGCTTGCAAAAGCGACAGGCCTGGCCTTAGACTCACCTCGAGGTACCTGCGACAGCACAGCGCCAAGTCCGTCCAACGACGCATCAACTGAGAGGACAAAAGGCTCCTCAAAATCTGGGTGGGCGAGCACGACACACTCCAGTAGCATTGTTTTCAGCCTGTCGAAAGCTTCCCCACAAACCGATGTCCAGTCGGCAGGGGTGAGCCTACGAAAGCTGCCAGGTGGTTTCTTGTCCTTAGGGGACCTCCCCTTCCTCTTTTGTCCAGCCGTAAGGGCGAACAATGGCTTTGCAACAGCAGAGCAGTTTGGGAGGAAATGCTGGTAATAGAATACCATCCCAAGAAACGACCTGATCCTACGGACAGAGGGTGTGCACCCATCAACTTCCATGAGATCTTGTACTGTCATGTTGGAGATAACCTCCACCTTGGAGGGATCAACAGACATGCCCCCACCACCGACCACATGGCCCAAGAACCTAACCTCCTGCTGCAGAAGGTGACACTTCTTGGGAGCCAGTTTCAAGTTGTTCTCCCTCAACCTCTGAAACACGGTGTGGAGCCTAGACAGGGCCTCATCTTCTGACGGCGCGAAGACCAGGAGATCATCAAGGTAACACAACAGTTTTGTGAAGTTCATGTCCCCAAAGATTCCAGTCATCATTCTCATAAAGGCTGCAGGGCTATTACATAGACCCTGTGGCATGCGATTGTACTCATGCAACCCGAGGGGGGTTGTGAAAGCCGTGTACTTCTTGTCATCCTCATGCATTGGGATGTTAAAGAAGCCAGAGGTGAGATCCATCGTACTAAAGAGGCAATTGCCCCCAAGCGCGGCAAGACAATCAGACTGGTGTGGCAGGGGGTGAGCGTCCTTCAAGGTGCGCGCATTCAGCCATCTGAAATCAGTGCAGATCCGAACCCCCCCATCCTTTTTCCAGACCATTACAAGAGGTGAAGCGTACTCACTCGAGGACTTCCATGATAATCCCCTTTTCCTCCATATCAGTGAGAACCTGTCTCAGCTTCTGATAGTGAGCCGGGGGGACCCTCCTGTAGGGCAATCGAAAGGGGCGCTCATCCACAAGACGGATGCGATGAGTGTATCCCTTGACCTCACCACAGTCTAACGAGTCCTTGGAAAAGATGTCGCTATATTCAATTATCAACTGCTCAAGCTGAGACCTGCAGGCTCCACTGACCTGGCAAGAACTGATGTCAATGTCACCGAGCCCGAGCTCTGACAAACTCCTAGCCGGCGGGGCCGAAGGACCGGCACAACCAGGGGCGTCAGGCTCTCGCCTTTCCGAAACTGCCTGCAGTCCCTGAAAAGCATCTAAGTCCTCAATCGCCAAACACACTGAAACATCAGCCAACTTGCAATTCCTTTTCAGTGTGATAGGTTTGCCAGACGGATTGACAACAGTCATGGGCACCCACCTATCTCCCCAGAGTGGTGTAACGAGCCGACCCACAAGAACGCCTCGTGGCATAGCCTTGGAGTCTGTTGGCTCCACGATTACAGTGCTCCCAGGTGACATAGGCACCTTAGCGGGGAGTCTGCCCCAGACTAAGTGCTCGTGTCTCGGTAGGAGCGTCACGGCCTGGGTGAGCTTCACAGTACCAATTTTCTCGGGAACCGTACCGCCCCTCCAGCGCTCCACATTAGTAAACATGGACAGAAACTGCTCCACTTCCGGACTTGACTGAGGCTCTGGTCTCGATGCGAGATCCCAGTACTCACTACCACCCTTCAGGACGTGGGTAACATGTTTAAGGACATTCGTGCCAACTATCAGGTCATCATGTTGACCGGGCACGACCAACGTGGGTACAGTAAAGGAGACCCCATAAAGCTGCATGCCTAAATCATAAAACCCATCAGGCCTCGTCTCCAGACCACCACAGCCAATCAAAACAAAATTTTCTTCAGGCTGCTGCTTCCCAGGTAAAACACCCCCAGAGCGGAGCTTCTCCACTGCATATTCACTGATACTGCACGACATAGAGCCAGTATCCAACATGCCTCTAAGCTGAACACTCTGGTTGACAAGGACTGAAGCATAAAACAGGTCACTGAAAGCTTGAATCTTTTGAGTTGCTTGAATGATCGTACGAGAACCCTTAGGTGCTTTGGCACACTTGTCTTCATACAAGTGAGCAAGATCAGAGACATCAGTGAGGGATTCATCCATACCACCCACACCACCCCTCTCTAGGTGTGAGTTTAGTCGTTTAAAGGACGAGACTGACCACCAGTGCTGTCACCGGGCGGAGTCTGCCGCTGGTTGTGCTGCTGAGGACAATCCCTCTTCCAATGACCAGGAGACAAACATGCTAGACACCTGTTCTCCCCTCTGCAGTGGGAAAGAGTGGAATGGTCAGGAGAGTTACAAACTCTGCACAACCGGCGCTGTGTGTCAGGCACCCGAGCTGTGGCGCTGGCTGGCACCTGAGTCTGCACTGTAACTAGGCGGTCTAACAAACCCACTAGACTCCTCATGTAGTCATGGCCACCTCCGGAACCATCTGTGGGTGCTGGGGACGGTGCCGGAAACACCGAGGCTGTTTCACTCAATACTGGTGCGTCACTGACTATAGGCACATGACACTGGGAACGAACCCTGCGCTCTACCGTACCTAATTCAAACTGTCCACCTGCAGCAGTTCGAGACTTCCTGTCCTGCATGTGCTCATCGAGTCTCTCCTGGATCTCGCAAGCAGACCATTGCCCAGCAGACTTGAATTTAAAAACATTAGCCAATGACTGATCAGGGCAGTGTTTGATAAACATCATGCTGACCTCGTGACTCGGGTCCTCGATACTACGGCCTTGCCTCCTCAAACACTCATCAGCTACTTCTACTGTCCTATTTAACCTGATCCAAAACTCCATAGCATCTTCACCAGGCTTTGGTAGTGTACTATAAAAGTCCGCCAGGGGCATGCTCGAGTATGAGAGTTCACTAAAATGTTGTTTTAGTATGTCAAAAATCATGTGAGGGTTCCTTGTGTGGTCAATAGACTTGTTGTTACGCAACTTTATCCTTACCATATCCCCTGCTTTACCCATGAGCTTAGATAGAATCTCCTGTGATTGCTCACTAACTGGAGTGGCTCGTTTCCTCATGTATGAGGTAACCAAATTCTCCCACTCATAAACAGTGAATTTGTCTGAATTATCACCCCTGAATATAGGGGGCTCTCTGGCGTCTGAGTGCACGACTATTCGGTGTGGCACTGTCACCTCTGAGGGGCGCTCAATAGACCTAATGGTGTCTGTGCTCCTGCTAAACTGCAGCTTAGCTGTGATGGACTCGCCAATCTTTTCTGCCAGCTGTGTGATGAGCGCACTTAACTCTGGCTGTTCACCTGCTAGTCGCTCACTAACTGGTGATTGACTTGGCCCGGCACGGTCCACACACTCTAACACTCTAACACGATTCACGTACCTCGTGGAGGTAAGCTGTGGAGTTTCAAATGTTACGGGATCTGGTCCTGTTGCCTCCGTCTCTGAGAGCCGGTTGTAAAATTCCCCCCCCCCATCCAAGTCCATCTCTACTACCACATCTGTATTCCCACCTTCTGCCATTGTCCTACTTTCACCCTTAGGTGCTTTGGCAGAAAAAAAATTAATTACTGTAGTAGAAAAAAAAAAAAAAAAAAAAAAAAAAAATTAATAGGAATGAAATTGCATAAGAGATTAACCAATTAAATGAATACCTAAATGTCTTTTACACATTCACTGGCATCCTCATCTTCATGTCTTTTTTTTCTTCTTCACAAGTTCATTGTCCTCTTTAATTGTCTTTATTCACAATTTACAAAACAGTGGCCTGTGGCTGTGACATACCTTCACTGTATTTGAAGCCACGTAGGGTGAAGTTCTTTCCACCGGCCACTAGATGGCAGCGTCTCACCAATGATGAGGGCTGTGTTGATTGTGAGGACACCTGTGTGAAGAGTTTATCACCCGCCACTAGAGGGCAGCGTCTCACCAATGATGAGGGCGGGTTGACTTTGGAACTGCAGCTTCCCTGGCGAACGATCCTGGCGAAGGTTCTTTATCCGGATCCGGGTCGAACGGTACCACTGTAACGGATGTTCTCTGTGTGTAGGCCTGCCTAACACACGTGGCTCCTGCGTTGTGTTCTGGGCGTGGTGTAAATGACGAATCAGCACACATGGACGACAGTTCAATCCTTTATTCGATGGCCTGCAATGGAGCCCACCGACCTGTATCAAATGGGTGGTCGAAATACCACAAGAACAGCGTCACAAATATATCTCGTCAAGTCTCCCACGTTGAATAGTTGTTGCAACTCGAGAATATCAAAACCATTACATGTACCGCATGGCTTAACCACATCTCACATAGTAATTTAACATATCAAAACCATTACATGTACCGCATGGCTTAACCACATCTCACATAGTAATTTAACATACTAATCTTATTAGCAATGCATGAAACGTGAATGACAAATTACACAATAGACCGAACTCTTAAGGCACACATACCTGTATCAAATGGGTGGTCGAAATACCACAAGAACAGCGTCACAAATATATCTCGTCAAGTCTGGTGACAGAGAACAATAAATTGACGATATTACCACGGTGAAATACCAATTGTGCATATAACATAACCACACCATTCATTACAACACTATCGAGTCATTATCATCTGTTAACATTCAATTCACATACAAAATATATATACAACAGTGTAATACATAAAAGTGCTGCGCGCTACAATAATCAAACGTACCTCCCACGTTGAATAGTTGTTGCAACTGAATCCCCAAACCGGAAGAGGTTGCTTCTATCATCGCGCTAATAATTGACCCCGGAAGTGCTACACTCTCGAACGTGAACTTCCCAAGTTACATTCAAATAAAAGTGCCTTTGGTATAAAGAAATAATAAACAATTGTAAGCATTAAACATTTGTAAACAGGATTTAATAACATTTCAATCCTTAATAAAATAATAAACAGGATTTGGTGACATTTCAAACCCCAATAATAATAATAATAATCAATGTCCAATTGACCTGGTTACATTATGAGAAACGGAAATATTGCATTTTCAAGAAGAGGTGGGTGGCTCTGAAAAGAGCCTTTGTGGAGTTTGTCGAAGAGGCTAAATAATTTACTTCTTGGCAGCCTTCTCGGTCTTCTTGGGCAGAAGGACAGCCTGGATGTTGGGCAGCACACCACCCTGAGCGATGGTCACTCCTCCCAGCAGTTTGTTGAGCTCCTCGTCGTTACGCACTGCCAGCTGCAGATGACGGGGGATGATACGACTCTTCTTGTTGTCACGGGCAGCGTTTCCAGCCAACTCCAGGATCTCAGCGGTCAGATATTCCAGCACAGCCGCGAGATAAACCGGGGCACCGGCTCCAACACGATGAGCATAGTTGCCTTTACGCAGCAGTCTGTGGACACGACCCACGGGGAATTGAAGACCGGCGCGAGAGGAGCGAGTCTTGGCCTTAGCTCTGGCCTTTCCTCCAGTCTTGCCTCTTCCAGACATGTTTATTATTATCTTACGTTAAACGAGTTAGAAAATGAATGCAGTGAGTTGGAGAGTAACTTTTTTATAGTCAGGCTTGTGTTTTCTCACCAAATCAGGAAAGACGTTTTGTTGGCGGTATTTCCAAAAGACCAGTCCTCCAATCCTCGTGTGAGATGTAGGCGGAATAATGAACTCCCAAAGCTGAGACCAATCAGCAACGACTGCGCCTCCGCGTTAGTATGGCCAGAGATTCGTCACACCAGCGTATTATTCTTGTTGAAGTGATGACTAAAACGTCGTTTCTCATAATGGCCAGAAATAACTAACAAAACTGATCTAATACTTATCGATTAGACTGCTGACAAGTAATACATATGACCCTATGGTTAAAAATAAATACAATCCGAACTATCAGGTTTGCTCCTTGTCTGGAGTCCATTTGGGTTATGCCTGCATGCTTTCCCCATTTCCAAAATGGTTTTGTCAGTGTGGTCCGGTACTGTCCATGGAGCTGAAATAGGTTAGCGCCCTTTAGATGTCCAGTGCCTACAAGTAGCGAATCCACGCTTCCAAACAAAAAAATTTATTTGATTTTTTTCTTTAGGGATTTACATACCTGTATACTATATCTGTGCATATTCCTTTCCTACTCTTACTGATTACTCTGCTTGCCAGTATGTACCATAGTGTCTTTATAGCTGTATCACTGTACATATTAATACTACAACTCTGTACAGTACACAGATCTGCTTAGCACTATTACTCGTGTGTACTCATATTTTATAGCGAGTTTATTCACCTGTATACATAGGATATTACTATTGCATTTAACAGTTATATTTGCACTATAGTTTGATTGGTTGATTGGAAACGTTAGATTGCAGAATGGGTACAATACAGTACAGCTGTACACACTTTGATGCCTTCTTTACATTGTACTGTAATTGCATTGTATGATGTCAATAGATTTTAATCTAATATATTACTTAAAGTGTTGTACGAATAATCTTGAGGCATATCAATTTAATTTCAATTGTTCACATGTTCAGGAAGCCCCGCCGTGAGATAAGACTAGTGTACTGGTCACTGAAACGTCTTTCACGTTAGTCTTCTCACTATTAAAATCACCATCAGTTATTAAGTTTTACATATATGTACACTGTATAGTTACATGGCAATTCCAATGCAGGAATTACCTAGCAACGTCAGGAACCGTAGGCATTGCATCAGTGACTGGATTAAATTAAATGCCAACAACTAATTCGGTGCTATGCCGGATACAACTCAGTTTAATTTCACAGATAAACGTATGTAGAGTGTGCTCATTCAGTGATAAGGCGGGTGGCTCTGAAAAGAGCCTTTGGGGTTTGAATAGTTAGGGTTGAATAGAAGTCTAGCCGCTGAAGCTGTACAGAGTGCGTCCCTGTCTCTTCAGAGCATAGACCACATCCATGGCGGTCACGGTCTTCCTCTTGGCGTGTTCGGTGTAGGTGACGGCATCACGGATCACGTTCTCCAGGAAGACCTTGAGAACACCACGAGTCTCCTCGTAGATTAGACCGGAGATACGCTTCACTCCGCCACGACGAGCCAGATGACAGATAGCGGGTTTGGTGATTCCCTGGATGTTATCACGAAGCACTTTGCGGTGACGCTTAGCGCCTCCTTGAATGAATGAATGAATGAAAACTTTATTAACAGATTGCAGAATGGGTACAGTGCAGTACAGCTCAATACATACAATTGTTAAGGGGATGCAGACCAGAGAAAGACTTTCGTCTTGTTTACACCAGGGTCCCCCATTTCCAATTCATCGTAACATATATGACATACATGACATACAGATAGACAGTACTGCTACATCTATACATTTATGACATACCAGATTTGCAATTACAGTACTGTATTTGTGATACAAAAAGAGTCCAGAAAGAAAAGAGTATATACATTAGGCGTAGAAACTGTACATTGGATTGGGTAGGTGGGGGTGGGACTGTACATTGGAGGTGTTTGGGGGGGGGGGGTGGGTAGGAGTGGGGGGGGGGGGGGGGGGGGGGTTGGGTAGGAGTGGGGGGGGGGGGTTGGGTAGGAGGGGTGGGTGGGGACTGTACATTGGAGGTGGTTGGGTGGGTGGGGGGGGGGGGGGGGGGTAGGAGGGGTGGGTGGGGGACACTGTACAACTGTACAAACAACACTGTACATTGGATTATTGACAAGACCATACTTGGTAATTTACTGTACATTGGCGGGGGTTGTGTTCGGACATTTACAGGGGCCAGTTTCGAGTTGCAGTCTCCCTTAGGTGTTTTTTGAGAGTGTTTTTGAAAGTGGGTAGTGATTCACATTCCTTTACAGCTTTGGGTAGGGCGTTCCACATTGATGTGGCATAATTGCGAAACGTGTTTAGTCCCTTGTTTGAGCCGAATCTGGGTTTAACATGATTTGTGGAGCTCCCTCTGGTGTTGTGATCGTGGTATTCACTGACCTTTGGGAAGTATTTAGTCATGTACATGGGTACCTTGGTCGTGTAGTGTATCTTGTAGACCAGGCCCATTGCAAGTTGCTGTACTCTGTCGTCTACTCTAAGCCATCCTAGGTTGTCAAAGTGGGCAGGGGTGAGGTGGGTTCTAGGAGTAAGGTCAAGCAGTAGTCTGACCAGTTTGTTTTGAGATGTTTGTAATTTTGTTTTTAGCGCCTTTGAGGTGCTTTGGTACCATGAGGTGCAAGCATAGTCGTAGTACCCTTGAATGAGTGCTCCTGCTAGAGTCTTCAGGGTATTCTTGTTTACCAGTGAGGAGATCCGGTACAAGAAACGAGTTCGTTGGTTGACTTTTTTTATTACATTGGATGCCATTTTGTCACAGGAAAGATTTGCCTCTAGGATGGAACCCAGGTAGGTAATATCTTCTTTCCTTGTGACAATATTGTCACCCACTGTAACTGAGAAGCCGTCGGTCTTGCTGAGTTTGTTATTTGAACCGAAGAGAATGGACTCTGTTTTGCCCATGTGTAATGATAGTTTGTTATCAGCGAGCCATATGCAGATTTTGCTTAGTTCTGAGCTGAGGGTTTTTTCAACCTGTAATTTGTTCTTGTCAGAGACCAAGTCCCTTACCTCCCTTTCCTCTTCCACTCATTGTAAGTAACGTATGTAAGAAAACAAACGAATGTCGCAACTGGCCAACCGCCTGCTTCTTTGAACCCTCTCTGAGGACGTGGTTGAGACCAAGAAGCGCGCAGGGACAAATGTGTGGGAGGGTTTGATTGATTGATTGATTGAAAACTTTATTAACAGATTGCAGTATGTGTACAGTACAGTACAGCTCAATACACACAATTGTTAAGGGGATGCAGACCAGAGAAAGACTTTCGTCTTGTTTACATCAGGGTCCCCCATTTTCAATTCATCATATGACATACACGACATACAGATAGACAGTACTGCTACATCTATACATTTATGACATACCAGATTTGCAAATACAGTACTGTTTGTGATACAAACGAGTCCAGAAAAGAGAGTATAATATACATTTGACGTAGAAACTGTACATTGGAGGAGGTTGGGTAGGTGGGGTTGGGTGGGTGGGGGGGGGACTGTACATTGGAGGTGGGCGGGTGGGGGGGGGGGGTTGGGTAGGAGGGGGACACTGTACAACTGTACAAGCAAAACTGTACATTGGAATATTGACAAAACCATACTTGGTAATTTACTGTACATTAGGGGGGGTTGGGTTAGGACATTTACAGGTCCTAACCCAACATTCCATTCCAGTTTCAAATTGCAGTCTCCCGTAGGTGTTCTTTGAGAGTGGTTTTGAAAGTGGGTAGTGATTCACATTCCTTTACAGCTTTGGGTAGGGCGTTCCACATTGATGTGGCATAATTGCGAAACGTGTTTAGTCCCTTGTTTGAGCCGAATCTGGGTTTAACATGATTTGTGGAGCTCCCTCTGGTGTTGTGATCGTGGTATTCACTGACCTTTGGGAAGTATTTTGACATGTACATGGGTACCTTGGTCGTGTAGTGGATCTTGCAGGTTTACATCTGAAAATGTTTTGAGGAAGCGTTGTTTTCCCAATATAATACATCATCCTGAGACCGAGGGGGAAAAGTGTTGTCACTTGTATCATTTTCTTTAAACATTTAAATTTTTTTTTTTTTTTTACTTTTTTTTTTACTCTATTCATATTTTACAAAATGTGCACTGTAGTGCACAACCGGACTTCATTGATCGTAAAACAATAAGAATCATAGGAATATTTTGGAATTATGAAAATTGCATCCACATTCACATTGTCTTTTCACTGGCCAAAAGTGTGTGTGACAACGAAGAAAAGAAAACTTCTAATTTGATTCTTCTGAATTGTTCCTGTAGCAGACAGGCCCCTTTTCTGAAGTAGACCAGTGTTCCTCTGGGAACCGTGTCAAGTAAATGACTGAATTACCACCTATTCCCATCTGTGTCATTCTTCCATGTTTGCTCTGATTAAAAACCTCAGATCCCTACATTTGGTTTTGGCCCATGAAGCCGTCTTTATCAACTTCATGTGGCTCAGTGCATTGCTATACTGAGATATATTGTTTCTATTTGTGATATAAATGGATGCTTGTGCCTTGCTAGTGAAATATATTGTTTTTATGTGATATAAATGCATGCTTGTGTGTTGCTACACTGAGATAGTCTCATGTATCTGCCATGACTGACTACCTTGTTGTTGTTGTTGTTGTTGTTGTTGTTGTTGTTGTTGTTGTTGTTGTTGTTGTTGTTGTTGTTGTTGTTGTTGTTGTTGTTGTTGTTGTTGTTGTTGTTGTTGTTGTTGTTGTTGTTGTTGTTGTCCTTACAGTATGCTATGCTGTAATTTGCCCAGAACAAAGCTTCTTTGTGGGTAGTATACTAATATTTCATAACTGTCCTTTCAGAAAGCACTGAGCACACTATAGGTATAGTTCAGACCTCCTTCTTGAGTGTTATAGGGAGAAAAATATATAAATAAGATGAAGAGGGTGTGGTATGCTATTGACCTAAATAATACATCTGTATTTTAGATTTGTTCACTGGAAGAAGACGTATCATACCCCGTCATCTGCAGCTGGCTGTGCGTAATGAAGAGGGACTAAACTAACTCCGGCGTGTTGCCCAAGAAGACTAATGACCAATTACATGCGCAACATTGACAAGACAAATTAACCAAACCGGTCTGAATACATGCAATTGTGCTTACCCGGTATGTACCGTTTCCATAAATGGGAAGAATGAATACTTAAGTCTTTATGTTGATGAGGAAATGTGTTGTTTTGTAATCCATTGTAACTAGTGCATCGTTCTGCCGTGGTTTGATTTGATCAGTCTGCTAGACTGAACGTTTAGCAATATATTGTAACTATATCCATTATAATTATATACAATAATTGTGATTCATATCATCCCGCCCTCCGGCTCATTGAAACCGTACCATAGCAGTCATTACGCGGTAACAAATGCACCATGATGGCAGCAATTTATGCATTTCCACATGTATGGATGTGATATGCAGTCTGATCTATATTTTAATTAATCATTAATTAAATGATTAATATATACAAATTGGCTTGGAAGGAGTGAGACTCATCAATGTTCCCCGTCTGGTTCAAATAACTACAGATCGAAAAATGAAATACATGTTTTGTATAATTAGAAGACCCCTTCCCCTCAATGTAGACTATTACATTAGAATGCATTGTTCCTTCATGGGAAATGGTGGTTGGCTCTTAAAAGAGCCTTTTGATGTGAACAATGTTCTGCTTGGACGCTTACTTCTTCTTGGGAGCTGCTTTCTTCGCTGCTTTGGGCTTGGCAGCCTTCTTCGCTGGAGCCTTCTTGGGAGCAACAGGCTTTTTCGCCTTCTTTGGGCTCTTGGCTACTACCTTCTTGGGACTCTTGGCTACTACCTTCTTGGGACTCTTGGCTACTACCTTCTTGGGACTCTTGGCTACTACCTTCTTGGGACTCTTGGCTGCGACCTTCTTGGGACTCTTGGCTGCGACCTTCTTGGGACTCTTGGCTGCGACCTTCTTGGGACTCTTGGCTGCGACCTTCTTGACTTTCTTGGGAGACTTCTTGGCTGCAACAGCCTTCTTAGGCTTTTTAGCGGTGACTGGTTTCTTGGCCGCTTGCTTCTTGGCTTTAACCTCAGCCTTGTTGATCTTGAAAGAGCCGGAGGATCCGGTACCCTTGACCTGGACCAGGGTTCCCTTCGTCACCAGACTCTTGATGGCAGTCTTCACACGAGCCTTGTTCTTATCCACGTCGTAGCCACCGGCAGCCAGAGCCTTCTTCACGGCAGCAAGAGACACGCCGCTCCTCTCTTTAGAAGCGGACACTGCCTCGACGACCAAGTCACTGACGCTGGGACCTGCTTTCTTGGGTCTGGGAGCTGCCTTCTTCTTGGCAGCCTTAGCCGGAGCGGCGGGAGCTGGAGCTGGGGCGACTTCTGCCATTATTCTCTGGTTCTCTGCTGCGAAAAAAAGCTGAAGTAACTAGGAGTGTCAACAGACTGATAGAGTGGCCGAGGCAGGGGGCTGGTCTTAAACACTGCATGAGAGCCATGTAGACTCAACCAGCCCGGTCCTCTTCTGTACTGTCAAAATGCTCTGTCGCTTGTGTTTTCTCTTCGCATAAAATAGTTAAAATACACAACTATGAATATTGCAGAAATCTAACGCCAAATGTCCCAACTAGTAGACACATGTCCCGTCAGAATCAAACTATTTGGAGAAACATGGTTAATTTGTGGATGCTCCAAAACAATAAAGTGTGCCGTCACCACTGTTGTGCAGCTACTTTTTTCTTGTATTTATCTCTTACAATTCTTTAGAGTAAATTAGAATCCGACAAAATCTCGTTTTCCAGCGAGCCGAGCTACCTGACAAGGGACTGACACAAAGATGAGTCGTCTGGGGTGACGCGTTTTGTTTTAAATGGGTGACTTTTCGGTGTTGGTAAACACAGTCTTTTGTTGGTGGTGGCCTGTAGTGTGGGTGACCTCGACTTCGTTTGAGTAAGTGGAAGGTTTAATGTGGCCTATATATGGATAAAAAAACTGAAATGAGTCCTACCTTTATGAGTATGTATGTACCGTATACAAGAAACATAGACATTTAGCTTTTTGTTTACAATACAGGCTTTAAAAGACAACTGAAACCACATCTAACAGCCCTACGCCTGCACATTATGTACATGTAGACACACACACATACTGTATTTTTAGTGACAGGAATATTAGTAGCCTATCAAATAGGTGGCAAGAGTATATGGTTTCTCACTGCTTGTGAATTGAGTGCATATTAATATATAGTGTTATGTAATTTATATTGTACTATGTATGATTCCATTATGTTTAGGAATGCGGTATCATGTAATATGTTTGATAGAAAGTATATTGTCACTTTCTGATTTTTAATTCCACTTGGTTGCTTGTCTGAACATGTCTTATCTGTAACATGTTTATGTTATGTGTGGACCCCAGGAAGAGTAGCTGATGTTTTGCATCAGCTAATGGGGATCATAATAAAATCATACTGTAAGAAAGAAGTACACAAACAGTCCATGCAAGGCCTCTATTGTTAGTGTCTATTGGTGTAGTACAATGTTGATACATTCTGAAGAAATGGTTCAAGGAATGAAACATACTATGTTTCTACTACCTGTACCATAGTGCGGCATTGGTACACATGGCCCATGGTGACCTGTGTAAATGTTGGTGTCATCTGTTTAGTAACCCAAACAAGAGGAAACCATCGGCTCAACTCAGCATCATCAGTAAACATCTGTTACAAAAATGTATCCTGGCATTCCTATGATAAAAAATGATGCGATGTACCATTGATATCATGGTTTTAAAATGGACTATACCATGTTATTAATGGATCCATTACATTTACTATAGCTGTACCATGGTACATCATTTATATAATGACTCATGGTACCATGGTAAGACAAAAAAAAATAGCACCTTGTGATTATTATTATGGTAAATAATTTATATGACTGGTACAATGGTAAAACAGAAAATAAAATTGTATAGGGCAGATTCAGAGCACATCATGAAACACAAAAGAAACGATTGAGCTGCTGATCAGTTTGATCAAAAGTGTCCTTATTGGTAATATGCTCAGAAAAGTTAGGCCCAAATCTGTGATTTTATGTTGTATGACAGAAACACATCTAGAGAAATTGTGACTAGATTTGAAGCATTAACATTACGAGTGGAAAGAGTGGAGAGAGCATGGTGTGGTGTATCAGTGCATTTGTTGAAGTCCAAACCATAGGGGATGCCGGATGAGCAGAGTAACATTTCAGCCAGATGTGGAGGCTGCGTATCCTGCTAAACATGGCGGGAGAGGGGACTGGCGATGATCAGTATTGCTGAAGTCATATTTTAGACTTCTGATTGCTGGAGTTTGATGTCAACAATGTTATAAAAGCTTATTGTTGTTGTAATAATGTATTTAACATAGGTATGGGGTGGTTCATCTTTTTCATTATAATTATATGGCCTGGAATGTATTATTTTTCGAATAGCATTTCCACTTTGAAAATGCTAAAATAAACATTATCCATGTGTATTATAAAGACCATTAATGTATTATTGATCAGGGTTCTAATACAGCAGGTGATATTTAAATGTACTGTATAATTGTGATGTACAAGCTAGAATTCTATCCAATCTAGCTACTTGTCAACAACCTAAAAATCACAGGATTTTGACTAGTAAATATATAATTTGCAACTTGATAGCCATCCAAACTATGATTACAGTTGCTAGTCATTTATTAATCAATAAGTAAGATATACAATTCCATCTCCCGACAGACCCCCCTACCATGATAATACATGTACAAACGAAAAGTAGGACATTTTTAAATAGAGAATTTAAAAAGGGAAATACCCGGCACTCAATAACCACTTTGATGAACAGCGCGATCATGAGAATAATAGGAATAAGTCTCTCACGACAGAGTTGATGGCTCTTAAAAGAGCCTTTGGGTTAATCTTCAGTGAACAGGGTAGTTTACTTGGAGCTAGTGTACTTGGTCACAGCCTTGGTTCCCTCAGACACAGCGTGCTTCGCCAGCTCACCGGGCAGCAACAGACGCACAGCGGTCTGGATCTCCCTGGAGGTGATAGTGCGGCGCTTGTTGTAGAGAGCCAGGCGCGAGGCTTCTCCGGCGATGCGCTCGAATATGTCGTTAACGAAGGAGTTCATAATCCCCATGGCCTTGGAGGAAACGCCGGTGTCGGGATGAACCTGCTTCAGGACTTTGTAAATATAAATGGCATAACTCTCCTTCCTGGACTTTCTGCGCTTCTTGCCACCCTTTGCAGTTGTCTTGGTGACGGCTTTCTTGGAGCCCTTCTTGGGCGCTGGCTTGGCTGGTTCAGGCATATTCGACGGCTTATCAGAATCCAATGGTGACGGTTGCTTACGTTTCCTGCCTTATTTATAGGAGGTGGATGCAAATAGTACTGCGTGGCTTTTTTTTTATTTTGGTTTATTATTTGGCAGTGCTGGGAAAAAAGTAGTAGTGGCGCCGAGGAGAGTGGCAGCCTTTTCATAGCAGCTCCCACCCCCTTTACTTCTTATCCCGTTTACTACTTTCTTACTTATTCTTTTTGTGATTATACTTACTTAATAGGTGTCTAAGTGACTGTGCGTTGCTTTAGACCAAGTTAAGGCATTTGTAACAACTTCTGTGAAGTTAGCTGAGTTAGGCAAGTTCGGTCGAGCACAGCTGAACAATGGACAAGAACACCGGCGGGCTGGTTTACCTGCGGCAGGACAACAACAACAACAACGGCGGGCTGGTTTACCCACGGGAGGCTCTCCTCTGCTTTCGAGACAGAGTTGCAGAGCCACAGAGGAATCTACCAGCCGAAATAAGGATTTGCAGACAGGGAAATCGAGCTGGCACGAGCGTGAAGGACAGGAGAAAGGACAGCAGGAGATTCAAGCCTTACCTGCCCTCTGTCGTTATGGGGAACGTGCGATCGCTGGCCAACAAGACCGACAAGCTCTCAGCCCTGATGATCAACCAGCGTGAGTACAAGGAGGCAAGCCTACTGTGCTTTACAGAATCCTGGCTGAACATCCCGGACAGTGCAATCGAACAGGAGGGCTTCACGGTGGTGCGCGCCGACCGGAGTAAACAGAGCGGCAAGCGGAGAGGCGGAGGGCTTGTTGTCTTTGTTAACTCCAAATGGTGCCACCCGGGGCACATCACCATTAAGGAACGTATCTGTTCCCCCGACATTGAACTATTGGCACTGAGTCTGCGGCCATACTATTTACCGCGAGAAATAACACACGTCCTGGCTCTAACTGTTTACATCCCACCCAGCGCGGCGGCGGCGCAGGCGAGTGACGTCATACACTCCACCGTCGCGGCGCTTCAGACAAAACACCCGGATGCATTTATTTTTATCAATGGGGACTTCAACCATGTCAGACTGAACAAGACCCTGACAAACTTCACCCAGTATGTCACCTGCAAAACCAGGGGAGACAAAACTCTGGACCTTCTGTATGCTAACGTGAAGGAGGCTTTCAGTGCGACTTCCCTGCCCCCCCTCGGCCAGTCAGACCACAACCTTGTGAGGCTTGTATCCACATACACGCCTCTCATTAAGGCCATGGTTAGACTAGTGTATTCCTGGCGTTTTTTTATACGTTTTTGACGACGTTTGATGTCCCTATTACACAGAAATGCGTTTTGGCGTTTTTTTGTGGATATGGCTGAAACGCAAAATTGTTTTTGCGTTTGGAGATACGCAAAAAAAACGAATCGACAACAGCGTGTAGTCAGCACGCTAGCCGTTGTTGCGAAAACGACCATGCGCAGTAGATACCATCGTGTGCCCTTCCGGTGACAACAGTGTGTGTGTTTGGGACATAGCTGCTCCGTGTCCCAAATAGCTTCAGCTACCATGTGTTGTCAAGTTATTGTTATAAGGACCCCAGTCCAAGCTACAACAGTCTGCATTCCCTTAACAATTGTTTGTATTGAGCCGTATTGTATTGTACCCATATGCAATATGTTAAATAAAGTTTACATCCATTCATTCTACTAGCATTACCGATTGCATGAGCAGCTGGCTAACGTGAGCTATCAGGATTCAGACCCTGTTAGCTCAGAGCTCCTCTTTCAACTTAACAAGCATTAAACAAAATGGCCCAGTCATCTATTCACCTTTGTTTAATACACACAGCGTTGTCTCTAATGTTATCTAACTACTGATAGCTCGCGATATCATCAGTTTTGGTGCTGGCTAAGTAGCGTGAGCTAACGTTAGCTTCTAGCCACAATGCTATATTGTTATAATGGCATACTCCATTGACGTTAGCATGCAGCTAACAATGCTACCGATCGTTTTTTAGACTAAACTATCCGCTCTTGGTGGTCACTTGTGTTGATGTTAGTTTTGTTTCATCAACAAATGACAGGCAGAACACACAGTGAATGTATCCGTTTTGTTTATTGCACTTTTATTAGGCTTTGCTGAAAAATAATTGCTGCATTGAGTAAATAGGCAAGATGGTGGCGCAGCATAGGCGCCTGCCTTATTGACATTTTCTTTGCTGGAGCTTCCAGGAAGTGTATTGGCACATTCGTTCTGATTGGTTGAAATTGCCTTCATGTTTGCCACCTACTGCCACCTACTGCTTTGGCAGTGTACTACATCAGTGTGCTCGGGTGACAAAACGAAAAAAAAACGAAAGTGTGACTCGAGGCGCACGACGTCGCGGCGATACGCATATGAAAACAATACGAAGATGATACGAACGGTGTAACCGCTGCCTAAGAGACAGCCTCCGACCACCATGTCTGTCCCACAGTGGTCTGACGACGTCGAGGAGGAGCTACAGGAGTGTTTCAGGTCGACAGACTGGGATATGTTTGAGAGGGCCCATGGTGATGACATTGATGGACTATCCCACTGCATCACAGACTACATCAGGTTCTGTGAGGAGAGCATCGTACCCACAAAGAAGGTACGCTGCTTTTCAAACAATAAACCCTGGATTAGCAAGGACATTAAACACCTGCTAAACAGGAAAAAGAGGGCCTTCATGGCAGGGGACACTGAGCAGGCCAGGGCTGTCCAAAGGGAGCTCAAAAAAGAGCTAAGGGCAGACAAGGTCAGCTACAAGGACAGGCTGGAGGGCAGACTACAGGCCAACAACACCAGGGAGGTGTGGGCGGGGGTCAGGAAGATCACTGGTTTCAAACAGCAGGGCACAGCTGTTGAGGGCCCGCCAGAGCGTGCAAACGAGTTCAACTCGTTTTTCAACCGCTTTGACCAGAGTGGCCTCCCCACACCCCTCCCCCCACCCATCGACACCAGCACCAGATCACACCTACAAAGCAGCCCCCCCACCCACCCACACCCATCAGCAACGGCACCCCACCGCCAACACCAGCAGACTGCCCACCACCCCCAACCCTGACGATCACAACCAGTCAGGTCAGTAGGCAGCTCTCCAGAATTAATGTAAACAAGGCCAGAGGACCGGACAACACCAATCCCAGGGTGCTCAAGGTATGTGCAGAGCAGCTGGCAGCACCGCTCCAGCATCTTTTCAACCTCTCCCTGAGGCTGGAGAGGGTGCCCCAGCTCTGGAAGACCTCCTGCATTGTCCCGGTGCCCAAGAAGGGACGTCCCAGCACCCTCAACGACTACAGGCCAGTCGCTCTGACGTCACACGTCATGAAGACGTTTGAGAGACTGGTCCTGCAACACCTCAAGCCCCTGGTGCGTGACTCCCTCGACCCCCTGCAGTTTGCATACCAGGCAAACATCGGGGTGGAGGATGCCATCATCTACATGCTCCACAGAGCGTACACGCACCTGGAGAAGCCGCGCAGCTCAGTGAGGATTATGTTCTTTGATTTCTCCAGCGCCTTCAACACCATTGTTAGATTGTGATCAAACTGGCCAGTATCACGTCTTCGTCTGTTTGGCTCTCCATCCAATTCCTCTGCGTTGTGTACTTTTAATGGTCCTGACGTCTCCGATACTGGTAGATAAGATCCTTATCTTCCCCCATTAGTGCAATCCATAAACCATAATACTCCTCCACTTCCGTAAGAATTCGACACTTCGACAACGTGAGATACCTTGTGAGGAAAAGCGTTGTTTTATTTCTCTAAACAGAAACCTCATAATCAGATGTTATCAGATGTTATCAAATTGTATCGTCCTTGAAGAGTCTATTCTAATGATCTTTCGGTGTGTTCAGATTGTCCTTTTGTGATTCAGTCCAATAGTGTTCAGGCCTGTTCGTTAGCCTAAGACCATCCTCGTGGTAGCCGAAGCTACTGATGTCGCGGCATTCTTCCTCCCCCCCCCCCCCCCCCTCTCTCGTGATGAGAGGAGAGAAGGTCCTCTGTGTGATCTCAGTCCTACTCGCTCTCGGTCAGATTCTAGTCTGCCCTACCCGGAAACACCGTTCGACTTATAGGTCTTCGTCGTAGCAACGACGGCCCCCCGCCCCTCTCCTGGTTGTCATGCGACGTGCTGTCATGACGACTGCTAACCTTTCACACCATTAAACGTTTCATCCACTGTTGCATTAAAGAGGTCACCCCTCTCCTCCTGCTCTGGGCCTACACTCTGTTATCTATGTTCTTACAAGGAATGTAAACATTCGGCTGGCTGCTAAACCTTCTGCAGTGATGGCTACTGCCTCTTCTTCTATCACCGTTTTCTAAAGCGAACCATGCACATTTCATTACCACCGTTTTTAGCTGTGGTCATCTCTCCCCAATCTATACATCACATACATTGAAAAAGCACCGGTTTCTCTCAATCCCCCCTTGATTCTTATCACCCCTTCAGAATCATAAATCATTATTTGGTTTTTCAATTAATTATACACAAAAATAGACTCATAACAATTAGGGCCCCGCCGTCTGCTGTTTTCCTTTTGTTTTCCATTACCCGCATCACACCCAAACCAGAAAGGATAAACAACGGTCATGGAGGAGAGAGAGAGAGAGAGACAGAGAAAAACACAGATTGCAACTTTTCAGACGACACACCTAAACCCTTCGGCCCCCCTATTCGGTACCCCACGTCCAAATCAGAGCGCTCCCTTCCCTCTCTTACAGTACACCTCCCATCTCGGGCCGGTCCCGTCTTCTAGGCAAGGGCCCCTTTCAGTGACGGCTCCTTTCCTGAGCTGGTCCCCCTCCCAGGGCGCGGTCCCCTAGGCAAAAATGTCTCCCCTGGTCTGCTACTGCTCAGTGTCTCTGGCTGTCCTCTCCACATCTGCTCCTCCACCGCCGCCGTCTCCTCTCTCTCGTCGTGGATGATCTGTGTACCAGGCGTCGGTGCCTGGCCCCTGCGGCTTCCTCCTCCTCCTGGTCATCTCCATCGCTGTCGGTGTCATTCCCCCCTTGAAAGCAGAAACACAACACCGGCAGTCGTCTGTCCATTCGACTTCCCTTGTTTTGCTATTAGTCTACCATGGCTTTTAGTCCCCCACCTTCTCAACACCCATATCTACTCCTACAGGGCTGTTCCCTGTTTTGTTGTCTTCCGGCGTGACACCAGCAGCTAAACGATACCCACTCGGCGCTCTACGTTTGTCCCACGGTTGACCCCCAGCGCGCGCCAGTTCTTTCTGGTGACGTGTCCCCTCAAGACTCTGCCTATTTATTAGGTGTGAGAAGGCCCCACTGGAGATCGAACTCCCTCTTATTTCATAATTAACCCATTCAAATAACTGCACCATCTTTCTGTGCAATTCTTATTTAATCAATTAATAATTAAACTTATTTAATTAACCTGTATATCGATCTTATTATTATGATAATAACATACAACCGAGCACACAACATAAGCCCTGTCCCCCTATCTTTTGGCATCCCACGCACTTGGTATCCTCACGCACGGACCCTCTTCCCGCCTCTTTGTGATAACCCAAAAACAGTGCAACAACCAAAAAACCCAGAATCAGTGCCTAAAACTATTTGCATCGCTCTAACATACAACAGAGCAGGTTGGTTCCCTGCTCCTAACTCACATACGTACTCGTACTATCATCTAACATACAACAGAGCTGTCCGTCGCCCTATACCCTACGGGGCTGTCTACCGTCGCCCTGGAGCTGTCACCGTTGCTCTATACCCTACGGGGCTGTCTACCATCGCCCTGGAGCTGTCACCGTCGCTCTATACCCTACGGGGCTGTCTACCATCGCCCTGGAGCTGTCACCGTCGCTCTATACCCTACGGGGCTGTCTACCATCGCCCTGGAGCTGTCACCGTCGCTCTATACCCTACGGGGCTGTCTACCGTCGCCCTGGAGCTGTCCCGTCGCTCTATATACCCTACGGGGCTGTCTACCGTCGCCCTGGAGCTGTCCCGTCGCTCTATACCACACTTTGAGTTCCTTTACAAAGTTCTACATACACCACCGTGTATACACACAAGCAGTTGGTAATCTTGAAAAAATTAAACTCCTTAATTAACTTAAACTCTAAATATTCCCCTATGGGTAATGGAAACTCCCCAGCACTACCCCCCCTCCGCCACTAGGTGGCGACCTACTCCTCCTCCATGGTGTTTTAGTTGACGTGTCACTTCCTGGTTCTTTATCTGTTGTTATCTCCTCGTGGTGCTCACGGCCATTTTGACTCGCTCATAATGGCTACTCTCTCACAAACAAAACGAACGCTGCCCCTCCTTCCAAGGCCTAAAAACACTGCTGTTTTCCTCTCTTTCCTATCCATTATCAGGGGACGCTTTCTCAGACTAATACTCTTGCCTGATCGGACATAATACACACTGGTACAATCTCCTTTCGACTTTCCTTCTGTTATGAAAACAGTCCCGCCATAACAATTTTTCGATCTGATTCAAGCGCCCCCCCCCCCCTTTCCTCATCTCGCATTTACCCTCCTTAAACCAAAACTGTGCAGCCTGCCTCGTTTGCTTTTCATTCTCTGTAGATAACACCCTCGATTTCCACCATGGCTCTCTGCTCATATTATCACAACTGGCATTCTCTGTGTCGAACTAGAAATGTTTACGTTTACGGATTCACTATCTGTTCGTTTTTATTTGGCGTTAAAATCAAAACAACCGTGTGCACAGTGAACTCACATTTTTGATCGGAGCGCTGTTTCCCCTACAGCGCTGGTTCGCCTCCTGACCGCTCGACTCGCCGCTCTCTCCCAGGGCTGACCGGCCTTGCTTCGATCATGATTCTCCCACACATTGATGACTGTTGTCCACTGTCGCCCCATTATTGAAAAAGTCTTTATCCGTTGTTCTTATCTCTTGCTTTCTGGCTGTCATCAACAACCAACTGTTCCCGTTGTTTTAATCTCTTGCAAATCCGGGTCCCAACGGCATCAACTGTTAGATTGTGATCAAACTGGCCAGTATCACGTCTTCGTCTGTTTGGCTCTCCATCCAATTCCTCTGCGTTGTGTACTTTTAATGGTCCTGACGTCTCCGATACTGGTAGATAAGATCCTTATCTTCCCCCATTAGTGCAATCCATAAACCATAATACTCCTCCACTTCCGTAAGAATTCGACACTTCGACAACGTGAGATACCTTGTGAGGAAAAGCGTTGTTTTATTTCTCTAAACAGAAACCTCATAATCAGATGTTATCAGATGTTATCAAATTGTATCGTCCTTGAAGAGTCTATTCTAATGATCTTTCGGTGTGTTCAGATTGTCCTTTTGTGATTCAGTCCAATAGTGTTCAGGCCTGTTCGTTAGCCTAAGACCATCCTCGTGGTAGCCGAAGCTACTGATGTCGCGGCATTCTTCCTCCCCCCCCCCCCCCCCCCCTCTCTCGTGATGAGAGGAGAGAAGGTCCTCTGTGTGATCTCAGTCCTACTCGCTCTCGGTCAGATTCTAGTCTGCCCTACCCGGAAACACCGTTCGACTTATAGGTCTTCGTCGTAGCAACGACGGCCCCCCGCCCCTCTCCTGGTTGTCATGCGACGTGCTGTCATGACGACTGCTAACCTTTCACACCATTAAACGTTTCATCCACTGTTGCATTAAAGAGGTCACCCCTCTCCTCCTGCTCTGGGCCTACACTCTGTTATCTATGTTCTTACAAGGAATGTAAACATTCGGCTGGCTGCTAAACCTTCTGCAGTGATGGCTACTGCCTCTTCTTCTATCACCGTTTTCTAAAGCGAACCATGCACATTTCATTACCACCGTTTTTAGCTGTGGTCATCTCTCCCCAATCTATACATCACATACATTGAAAAAGCACCGGTTTCTCTCACCATCCAGCCGTCACTGCTAGCGGAGAAGCTCTCTGCGATGCAGCTGGAGCACGGCTTGGTGGCCTGGATCAAGGACTCTCACTGAGAGGCCACAGTACGTCAGACTAAAGGACAGTCAGTCTGACGTACTGGTGAGCAACACCGGCGCCCCCCAAGGAACTGTGCTGTCACCCTTCCTCTTCACCCTCTATACCTCAGACTTCTGCCGCAACTCAAGCGGGTGCCACCTGCAGAAGTTCTCAGACGACTCCTTCATCGTAAGCTACATCACCGACGATGATGAGGAGGAGTACAGAGCCCTGGTGGAGAGCTTCGTGGGGTGGAGCGACAGCAACCACCTCCAACTCAACACCAGTAAGACCAAGGAGCTGGTGGTGGACTTCCGGAGGGGCAAGAAGAGGCCCCCCCCGATTCCCATCTCCATCCGAGGGGTGGATGTGGAGATGGTGGACTCATACAAGTTCCTTGGGGTACACCTGAACAATAAACTGGACTGGTCGGACAACACAGAGGCCCTCTACAGGAAGGGACAGAGCAGGCTGTTCTTCCTGAGGAGACTCAGGTCCTTCAATGTGTGCAACAAACTGCTGCAGTCTTTTTACCAGTCTGTTGTGGCCAGCATCCTCTTCTATGCTGTGGCAGTGTGGCATGCTGGGGAGGCTACATCAACTCAAGGGACACCAACAAGCTCAACAAGCTGGTGAGGAAGGCTAGCTCCGTGGTGGGAGTCGAGCTACCTAGACTTGAGGTGATGGTAGAGAGGGGGATGATAAGGAAGCTGGATGCCATCATGGAGAACCCCTACCACCCCCTCTACGACGAGCTAGTCAAGATGAGAAGCTCGTTCAGCCACAGACTCATTCCCCCCCGACACTCAACTAACCGCCTCGGACAGTCCTTCATACCAGCGGCCATCAGGCTCCACAACAGTGGGCAGCGACTAGCAGCCTCCAGGCTCCACAACAGGGGGCAGCGACAGCGACTGCTACCAGACATTGACCTGGGACTTATAGGAACCCAAGGAGGACAACCTACACTACCTTAGGCTTACTGCACCCCATGTGGATACTGTGATACTGTGAATAATGTATATTTCAGTGGATACCGTGATACTGTGAATAATGTATACTCAGTAGATAGTAAATTATAACACTACCTCATGCATACTGCACCATATGTGACACTGTGAATAATGTGAATATTCCTCAGCTAGTCAGATAGTAAATTATATTGACCATATTGATCAAATTGTTTACACTGCCTGTGTTGTTTTTTTACTACCTGTATACTGTGTTGTTTTACTACCTGTACCCCCCCCCCCCCCATGCTGCTATGATGCCTGAATTTCCCCAAGGGGATCAATAAAGGAATATCTTATCTTATCTTAAAAGTATTGAGCAAAAGTACAAATACACTAATAGAATAGTACTGCAAAAAGTCCTCAATTTAAAGTACTTCTCATTTAAATAGTTTCTAATCAAGTAAAAGTATACATACAAGTATTAAAGTATCCTAGACCTACACTATATTTATATTATATTATTATATATTATATTATGATTATATATAATCAAAAGTAAAGATATTTGTTCAATAAAAGTAAACATGTGCTTATGACTCTATTGATCCAGTCTCCTGGTTGTACCACAACATCCGGTCAACTAACTGGAGACTAGTTTAAACTAGTCTCAACATTGTAACCACCATGTTATAAACAGATGATTATGACTATTGATGTCTGTGCTGTCAGGAACACAACTCCCCAATGTTAGCCTCCTCTCTCCATTGACTTACATGGTGAAATTGAACACGGAAAAGTCACTGCAATTGCACTTAGTCAAGAAGGCAAATCAAAAACTATTTGTTTACACTAGCAAGATGAGACCATTTCTCACCATCACTGTTTCAAAGATATAATAAAGATATTGTTGAAAGAAAAATTGCATGTAGATATGTCACCCAATCTGGTCCCTCACAACAAAGGAAATTACAGAACCCATAGCAAGACTTTACAATAGCGCTTATACAATTCATGGTAAATGTCCACCCTGTACTCACCACTGAACTCCACTCTCACACTCCTCTGCTACAACTTTTCAGAACTACACAAAAAAATCTAGCCACTAAATTATATTTTATGCTCAGAAATAACTCTTCCCCAACACTCACAGCTTTACTCCCAAGACACAATACAAGTCAAGAACGCATCACCAGATCAATCTTACATGCACTCATTCCAGTACCGGCTTACAAAAATAACTATGGAATAAGATAATTTTTCCACACAAACACTAACATTTGGAACGAGATCCCATTCCACATCAGAGCAATAACCTCCATCTCACATTTCAAACAGGCCTACAAACAACATCTGATGCTAGAACACATCTGTAATCATTGATCTGACTCTTTCATATAGGTCTTAATCTGGTTGATACTGTCGATTTGTATCGACTGCTATGACTGTATGTTTGTCCTTGCTGTCCACAATGACTATAATGCAATGTATTTGTCAGGATTATATGATAATATGTAGTGCAACTGCCTATTTGTTTTGTATTTAAATTATTGTTTCATGTTCTGCAGAACAGGAACCTGCTGAAAAACTGTTTGTAACTGAGTCAGGACAGTTTAAATGTACATTGTGAAATGTCTTTTTTTTACCATTTCCTGTATAAATAAAGTAAAATAAAAAAATAAATGGAAAAATTGAAAATTGTATGTGAATTTACCTCAAAACTATTTAAATACTGTTAATTGTCCACATAGGTAAATTGTCTTGCACTCAGTCATGCAGTAAACATACTCTTATTCTAAATTTGGAATGTAAGAGATGGTCTTGTCACTATAGTCTTACATTGTGTTGATTAAAAATATATAATATATAAACTGTATGTTAGCAATGTACAATAACACTGTACACACCGTATACACTGTTTTTGGACTATATTACACGTATGTTAACAATACCGACCAGGTATTAGTGCCTCGCAAAGTGCAGATATGAAGTTTTCCCCTTTTTTGTATGCATTTAGGAGGTTTTGTTCTTCATCAACGATAAAGTTCTCTCCACGTTTGATATATTGGCCATTCAGACTGTAATTGTGATGGGGAATATGCTTATATTTTTGGTATCATAACCGATTAGGCCAACAATGACTTGTGTTAATTAAGCAATATCACAGCTATGGGGAGTATTTCGGCCCTGCGTCTTGCTGACAGTCCTGTGATATAATAACATCATGTCACGAAGTGAGCTATTGCTTTTATAAAACAGTTACCAAGTAGCCTAATATGAAAGTAAGATTTACACTTACATTTCATTTGTTTTTATTAATACATAATAATGTTCAAAATAGAATTTACTTTGATTTACATTCATCTGTATGTTGCCATTTATTGTGCACCAACTGGCACAGGCAGAGATGGTATAAACAGCAGACGTATTTCTTGAAGAGGTGGCAAGATGGTACAAGGCAGAGCAGATTGCTTTGAGCTACACCGTTTTATAATTATTGGCTATGGCCTTGGTGAATATGTTATTTCTTAGCCAGCAGGTGTGTGTCAAAACTTTAATACAATTAGTAGTTTGACTCAAGATGGAATCACCATTCTAAATTATTCTGCTATCCAACACAACCCATATAGCTGGCTTGTTCGACAGACATCTCATGGACAACTGCATGAGTCTTGTATTGCAAGTTGTAAAATAGTTTGTAAACAGATGTTTTGCTCCAAATCTCCATTAACTTCAATGCATCATGTATTTTGACCATTTATGGGGATTATCACAGTGGAGATATGCGAGAAGAAACCAAATAATTCATGAATGCAAGGCATCACAGTATGAGCAAGTTATACTTTTTGGGTTAAGTTCTCATTTAGCCAGTAGAGGGCAGAAGAGTTTCAGCCATGAGTTTGTTCTGCTCTTCTCGACACAGGGCTTTCATCGAATTACATTCCAAAACTCTGTTGTACTCCAAGATGTTAAACTATTTTATATTTTAGAACTCGAGGGATGATGATTATCAACCGAATTAGTCTAGTTCTACATGTGCCATTTAGGAGTTATATACTCACAACTATAGTGAGGGCATGCATGTACTTTGTACACCAACTCATTGTATTACACTGATACAGGCATTAGATCGCCATGCATTTGTCCCTTTGAAATAAATCAAATAAACTAAAACCGTGTAAACATTGTATAATAACTAAACGATGAGTTTTGTAAAAAAAAAAAAAATAAAAATAAAAGAATGCGTAATATATAATTGAATAAGGAATATACTTTCATAGTTATTGAGGTGGCTCTTAAAAGAGCCTTTTGGTAGTGAATATACGAGGATGAGTCTTATTTAGGCATGCTCTCCACGGATACGGCGGGCCAGCTGGATATCTTTGGGCATGATGGTCACCCTCTTGGCGTGGATAGTGTGAGGTTTCTGTCCTTGCTCTCTCACTCGTTCTGTTCCTTTAACCACCTCGCTCTGTTTTCATTTGTTTTTTCTGTTAATTATTTCAATTCCCTCATTCACACGCTTCTCCCCAGTGACGTCATCAGAGACGTCGCTGATTGGTTCTCTCAGGTCCGCACGCTTTTCAATCACATTCCCCAGCTGTCACTGCTTGTCAATCAATCAATCCCTTATTATTTATACCCCGTTTCTCCACTCTAAGTTTGTTGGATCGTCTTGATTTTTCTCTGGTTGCATTCTCCGTTTTGCTGCTGCTGCTGCTTTTGCTCTCTGTGCTATCTCCAGGATTTTTCCAAGAAGCCTTCCTCTTGGACACCTGTTCCCGTGGCACGCGCTCGCTCCGCAGTTGTTCCAGCACCATTACGCATTACGTCTGGGTGAGTTTTTATTGACTGTCTTGATCTCTTTCCGTTTTTCGTGTGTTACTATTACACTGAAGATTACCACCTTTTTGTCAGACAGTCACTCACCCAGCGTTCCCTTTTGTTTGTTCCCTCTGGGATAATATTTTTGGGACTTTTCATCTCCCTCTGTGTGTTGCTCACACCGAAGATATTAATTCACATTTGGATTGTTTTTGGACTTCACTACTGTGTGTATATTACACGAAGATATTCACTTGGGACTGTGTTTGGAGTTTTGCTCACTGTGTGTATTACACGAAGAGATTCACTTGGGATTTGTTTTGGAATTGTGCTCACTGTGTTTAATTACACGAAGATTAGTTCACCCTGTTCTCCTGCTCGTTCAACCTGCACTGTTGTTGACTCGTTCCCTCTCTCCCTCTCTCGGTCTCGCAACACATCGGAGATTCTGCCGAGAGAATTCTGCAGAGCGGTTCTGACGTCAACATCTGCTATTCCCAAACTACCACCACGGGAGAAGCTGCAGAGCAGCATAACTTTGCCCCCTGGCCTATGTACCTGTCTTGTTGACTTGCCTATCCTGTACTCTTTATATTTAGTATTCAAATAAACAAGCCCTTGTATTTGGCAACTCTGAATTCCTACTCTCTTGTGTCGTGCGTTTGGGGTCGGTGTCAAACCATAACATTACGATCCAACCAAAATGACGACCCCAGCCGACACAGAGAGGGTCAGAACCGCACTTGCAAATCAAGTCGAGTTGACCAGGGATCACAATCTCCAATTAGAGCGGGCTGCGGCTGCGGTGCAGAATCTCAGGGATCAGGTCCTGCCTATGCAGGGTTCAATGGCCGCTATGGCGGGACAACAGTCCGACATTCTCGCTCAGCTTCACTCGCTGGGCGACACCGTTAATACCTTTCATCTCTCACACCCTTCAGGAGCATTCCCCGCAGCCCCAGCAGATCTCGCATCTCGGGAACCCCGTCTCTCCGTCCCACGGCTGTTCGACGGTAATCCCGAGGAGTGTGCCACATTCATCATGCAATGTGAGTTGGTTTTCCGTCATCAACCAAGCCGTTTTTCTGCTCGTGGGTCCCAAGTGGCTTATATAACGAACTTACTTTCAGGCCATGCTGCCCAGTGGGTCACTTCCTCCTGGGCAATGGAAGCAGATTTTTTGTTTTCCTATCCAGACTTCGTGGCGGAGCTCCGCAGAGTGTTTCACCATCCAGCCCGAGGTCTGGACCCTGGAGCCCGGTTGGGGACCTTCCGACAGGGGAGCGGCAGGGTGACGGACTATGTCATGGAGTTTCGACTGGCGGCGGTGGAGAGTGGATGGAACGAACCTGCTCTTCGCCTAACCTTCTTGAGGGGGCTCAGTGACGCAGTCCGGGACCAGCTCGCTACCCGGGAGTTGCCCGACTCCCTCGAGGATCTGTTTAGCCTCGTCATCCGTATTGACGGACGCCTCCTGGAGAGAAGGCGCGAGAGGACCCGACTGTTACCTCCTGAAGCACCCCGGACTCCTGGACGCCCCGTCCCCAACACTACTGGTGGTAACAGGCTTCCCCGTTCGGTTCGCGAGGAGGAACCCATGCAGCTGGGACGCTCTCATCTGAGCCAGGCGGAGCGTGAGGCAAGGCTCAGGTCCGGTCTCTGCCTCTACTGCGGAGGTGCGGGACACCGTATCGCCAACTGCCCCACCCGGCCAAAAGATCAGGCTCACCGAGACCCCGGGAGATCCTGGTGAGCCGTTTTTCCCATTCCCAGCGCCGCGCACCACCTGACCATCTGATGAGCGTCACCCTGGCCTGGGGGGACCAACGTGCCACTGTGGAGGCCCTCATCAACTCTGGGGCAGACGAGAATTTCCTCGACTTCGAGTTTGCCACCCGAGCCAACATACCTCTTGAGGACCTTGTGAGGCCCTTGGAGATCTTTTCGTTGGACCAACACCGCCTGGCCGACATCTCTCAACGCACCGGCCCAGTCGTGCTGACCATCGCTGGGAACCACGTCGAGAGAATCCAGTTCCTCATTACCCAATCCCCCCTTGTCCCGGTGGTCCTGGGTAGGCCCTGGCTCGCGCTGCACGAGCCCCACATCGCCTGGTCCTCCGGTACCATCAGGGGCTGGAGCTCCTCCTGTCACGCCCGCTGTCTGCAGGCGGCGTCCTGTCCCCCGCCCCGGAGGCCCGCTGGTGAGTTGCCCCCGGACCCCTCGTCCATACCTCCCGAGTACCACGACCTCATGGAGGTATTCAGTAAGACCAGGGCTCAGGCCCTTCCACCTCACCGCCCCTATGACTGCGCCATCGACCTCCGCCAAGGGGCTCCCCTTCCCGGCAGCCGCCTCTACAGTCTGACTGTCCCGGAGAAGAAGGCGATGGATCTCTACATCTCTGAGTCATTGGAAGCAGGACTCATTCGGCCTTCCTCCTCCCCGGTGGCGGCCGGGTTCTTCTTTGTTGGTAAGAAGGATGGGGACCTGCGACCCTGCATCGACTATCGTCAGCTCAACGAGATCACCATCAAGAACAAATACCCCCTACCTCTCATGAGCTCCACCTTCGAGCCACTGACCCAGGCCTCGTTCTTCACCAAGCTGGACCTCCGGAGTGCCTACCATCTTGTCCGTATCCGTGAGGGCGATGAATGGAAGACCGCCTTCAAGACCCCCAGGGGCCACTACGAGTACCTTGTAATGCCGTTCGGCCTCACCAACGCCCCGGCGGTATTCCAGGCACTCATGAACGACGTCCTTCGTGACATGCTGGAGGTGTTCGTGGTGGTGTACCTGGACGACATTCTCATCTTTTCCAGGACCCTCGAGGAACACATCCTGCATGTCCGCCGTGTGCTGGAGCGCCTCCTCCACAATCGGCTCTTCGTCAAGGCGGAGAAGTGCCGTTTTCACTCCAACTCCGTCGACTACCTGGGCTTCATCGTTGAGAAGGGCTTGACCCGAGCGGATCCTCGCAAGATCCAGGCTGTGGAGGATTGGCCAGAACCCACCACTCGGAAGGAGTTACAGAGTTTCCTCGGGTTCGCCAACTTCTACCGAAGGTTCATCCGGAACTACAGTCAAGTGGCAGAGCCACTTACCAAGCTAACCTCCCCCGCTCTGCCGTTCGACTGGTCCCCAGCGGCATGCGCTGCGTTCCGCTCCCTCAAGAGAAGGTTCACTTCTGCCCCTATCCTGCTCCACCCTGACCCCAAGAGACAGTTCATCGTGGAGGTGGACGCCTCGGATTCTGGCCTGGGCGCTGTCCTATCCCAGCGATCTCTTTCAGACCAGAAGGTGCATCCTTGCGCCTTCTACTTGCGTCGCTTCCTCCCCGCCGAGAGGAACTACGACACCGGCAATCGGGAGCTGCTGGCGGTCGTGGCTGCGCTGGAAGAGTGGCGTCATTGGCTAGAGGGTGCCGAGGAGCCTTTTACCATCTGGACGGACCACAAGAACCTGACGTTCATCCGCGCTTCCAGGCGCCTCAACGGTCGGCAGGCGAGATGGGCCAGTTTCCTCAGTCGGTTCGACTTCTCGCTGACCTTCCGCCCCGGTTCCCGCAACACGAAGGCCGACTCCCTGTCCCGGATGCACTCCAAGGGGGCTCCACCCTCTGAGGACCCTTCTCCCATCCTCCCGGAGGCCAGAGTGGTTGGAGCCATCACCTTGGGCATCGAGGGTGTGGTGAGGCGTGCCCTACGCTTCCAACGTGCTCCAAGCAACGTCCCTAGGAGTCGTCTCTTCGTCCCCGACTCTGTCCGGTCCCAGGTACTGCTGTGGGGCCATACCAGCCGGTTCGCCTGCCACCCTGGCGTCCATCGCACGTTCTCCTTCCTGGCTCGTCGTTTCTGGTGGCCCACCATGCGGAACGACGTCAAGGAGTTCGTATTGGCCTGCGCGGTCTGTGCCCGCAGCAAGGCCTCTCACCAGGCACCCTCCGGGCTCTTGCAGCCACTTCCCATTCCGAGCCGTCCGTGGTCACATGTGGCGCTCGACTTCGTCACTGGTCTGACCTCCTCCCAGGGGAACACCTGCCTTCTGACCGTGGTGGATCGATTCAGCAAGGGGGTCCACCTCGTGGCCCTCTCCAAGCTTCCCTCGGCGGCCGAGACGGCGGACCTCCTGACGCACCACGTGTTCCGCCTTCATGGCTTTCCCCAGGACATCGTCTCTGACCGGGGGCCCCAGTTCACCTCCCAGGTATGGCGGGCCTTTTGCAAGGGATTGGGGGCAACGGTCAGTCTCTCCTCTGGTTATCATCCCCAGACTAACGGGCAGACAGAGAGGATGAACCAGAGCGTAGAGTCTGCTCTTCGGTGTGTGGCAGCCGAGAGACCAGCATCCTGGAGCCGTTTCCTTCCCTGGGTTGAATACTCCATCAATTCAATGGTCAGTTCCGCCACCGGCCTCTCCCCTTTTGAGGTCTCCCTGGGCTACCAGCCCCCTCTTTTCCCCGCACAGGAGACGGAAGTGGCAGTTCCCTCCGTGCAGGTCCACCTCGACCGCTGCCGACGAGTTTGGGAGATCACCAGGACCGCGCTGCTCCGGACATCTGAGCGCGCCTGTCGTGGTGCCGACCGGCGCCGGGTTCCTGCGCCGACTTACCGCCCTGGGCAGAGGGTGTGGCTCTCCGCGAAGGACCTCCCGCTACGGTCCTCGGCCAAGAAGCTCAACCCCCGTTTCGTCGGGCCTTTCGAGGTCCTGAAGGTACTCAGTCCGGCGGCCCTGCGCCTGAAGCTTCCTGCATCCATGCACATCCACCCCGTGTTCCATGTCTCCCGGGTTAAGCCCGTCTCCCTCAGTCCCCTTATGCCTCCAGCTCCTGATCCGCCGCCTCCCGTGTTGGTGGATGGTCACCCCCAGTGGCAGGTCCGCCGGTTGATGGGCGTTCGTCGGCGGGGCCGGGGGTTCCAATACCTGGTGGACTGGGAGGGTTACGGCCCTGAGGAGCGTAGCTGGGTCTCCCGGCAGCTCATCGTGGATCCCGGCTTGATCACCGACTTCCATCGAGCCCATCCTGACGAGCCGGGTCGGCCTGGTCGCCGGGTGGCTCCCGTGGAGGGGGGGGTACTGTGAGGTTTCTGTCCTTGCTCTCTCACTCGTTCTGTTCCTTTAACCACCTCGCTCTGTTTTCATTTGTTTTTTCTGTTAATTATTTCAATTCCCTCATTCACACGCTTCTCCCCAGTGACGTCATCAGAGACGTCGCTGATTGGTTATCTCAGGTCCGCACGCTTTTCAATCACATTCCCCAGCTGTCACTGCTTGTCAATCAATCAATCCCTTATTATTTATACCCCGTTTCTCCACTCTAAGTTTGTTGGATCGTCTTGATTTTTCTCTGGTTGCATTCTCCGTTTTGCTGCTGCTGCTGCTTTTGCTCTCTGTGCTATCTCCAGGATTTTTCCAAGAAGCCTTCCTCTTGGACACCTGTTCCCGTGGCACGCGCTCGCTCCGCAGTTGTTCCAGCACCATTACGCATTACGTCTGGGTGAGTTTTTATTGACTGTCTTGATCTCTTTCCGTTTTTCGTGTGTTACTATTACACTGAAGATTACCACCTTTTTGTCAGACAGTCACTCACCCAGCGTTCCCTTTTGTTTGTTCCCTCTGGGATAATATTTTTGGGACTTTTCATCTCCCTCTGTGTGTTGCTCACACCGAAGATATTAATTCACATTTGGATTGTTTTTGGACTTCACTACTGTGTGTATATTACACGAAGATATTCACTTGGGACTGTGTTTGGAGTTTTGCTCACTGTGTGTATTACACGAAGAGATTCACTTCGGATTTGTTTTGGAATTGTGCTCACTGTGTTTAATTACACGAAGATTAGTTCACCCTGTTCTCCTGCTCGTTCAACCTGCACTGTTGTTGACTCGTTCCCTCTCTCCCTCTCTCGGTCTCGCAACACATCGGAGATTCTGCCGAGAGAATTCTGCAGAGCGGTTCTGACGTCAACATCTGCTATTCCCAAACTACCACCACGGGAGAAGCTGCAGAGCAGCAGAACTTTGCCCCCTGGCCTATGTACCTGTCTTGTTGACTTGCCTATCCTGTACTCTTTATATTTAGTATTCAAATAAACAAGCCCTTGTATTTGGCAACTCTGAATTCCTACTCTCTTGTGTCGTGCGTTTGGGGTCGGTGTCAAACCATAACAGATAGCGCACAGGTTGGTGTCCTCAAACAGGCCGACCAGGAAAGCCTCACTAGCCTCCTGAAGAGCCATGACAGCAGAGCTCTGGAAGCGGAGGTCGGTCTTGAAGTCCTGGGCGATTTCTCTCACCAGGCGCTGGAAAGGCAACTTGCGGATCAGCAGTTCGGTAGATTTCTGATAACGACGGATCTCTCTCAGAGCCACGGTACCAGGCCTGTAACGATGGGGCTTCTTAACACCACCAGTAGCCGGGGCGCGTGTATCACTTCCGCAACGGATTCGATTTCCGGGGTTGGCCTGATTGGCCGCGACGGCCACGTGACACGCCGCCGCCACGCCCCGTTTCACTGCCGCTTTCCCACTTCAACGCCGCAGCAGCATTGTCGCCCACATCTTCTGAGTGCAGAGCTGTTTAATCACTTTTCCCACTATCGCATTTAACATTTGAAAGGCATACATTGTTGTCATACAGAAGTACAGAATACTTTTATCCAAAATGCGCCTTACTGTTAGAGACTGTGCTGAGCAGCATTGTCGCCCACATCTTCTCAGTGCAGAGCTGTTTAATCACTTTTCCCACTGAGTTACCATACGCTATACAATATACTATGCAATGTACTAATATACAATACGGCTCACTTTTCCCACTTCAATGACGGAGCCGCTGTTTAATAATATTGTCGCGTTGTGGAAAGCAGGATGCACAAGCGTAGGATTTCAGTGTGTATCATTTAATCATTTATCATTTAACATTTGAAAGGCATACATTGTTGTATGAAATAAAATAGTATAGAGACATATGTACAATGTTCAATGCAGAATAGAAGTAACTGAGTTACCATACAATATACAATACGCTATAGTGCAAAGCAGAAATGGGATGAGGTACAATTTACAGTAAGGTGTACGAGTTGCAGTGCAAATGCTTCTTACTGGCGCGCTCCAGAGACTGTTACTGTACCATACAATATACAATATACTATGCAATGTACTAATATACAATACGCTATAGTGCAAAGCAGAAATGGGATGAGGTACAATTTACAGTAAGGTGTATGAGTTGCAGTGCAAATGCTTCTTACTGGCGCGCTCCAGAGACTGTTACTGTACCATACAATATACAATATACTATGCAATGTACTAATATACAATACGCTATAGTGCAAAGCAGAAATGGGATGAGGTACAATTTACAGTAAGGTGTACCTCTACTGTCTTTAACTATGAATGAACACAACACTAACTTACACTGACGCCAACCTCTACCGTCTTTAACTATGAATGAACACAAGACTAACTTACACTGACCGTTACACTATGAGCTTCAATGTTTTTTTGCCCCACTAGTGTTCAAAGCCACCGACGCGCTCAGGTTGTGTTGCTTTGCAGGTCGCCCAGCTTGAACGCGTCTCCTTGAGCCAGCTGGCAACTTCCTGCGCGCCACTGCAGTTGGCTGACAGCCAATGATCGGGCCTTGCCGCCGCGCAGCCCGGCGTAATGTGAAAGCCTTCGTCGACAGGCTCCCGGACTTGCCGAATGTGCGTAAGGCTGACAACATTGCGGAAGGGTTTCTCTTCAGCAGCAGATACTGTTTTGCCCAGGCCTTGAAGTCAGCAGTGAAGAGGGGGTCCCGACTGCGTCGCCGCATATCTGAGATCACCTCCTCGAGATCACAGTCGTCATCATCTGAATGTGTGACAATAAGAAGGGAATAGGTTTATTTTGAATGCCACAGGGTTTGAACAACTTCAAGATGTACATCCTTCATATTATTATATCCTATTTAACACTTGTGGCTGGAGTAGGGAATCCTATAGGTAAAGTCTATATCTATAGTTAGTATCTATGTGTGTGTGTGTGTGTGTGTGTGTGTGTGTGTGTGTGTGTGTGTGTGTGTGTGTGTGTGTGTGTGTGTGTGTGTGAGAGAAAGTGACACAAACAGACGCGTTCATAACTGACCGGTTTCTTGCAGCTCATCTGTCGCCGTACCGCTTGGCCCAGGGGTGGCGTCTGTTGACACAAAGACACGCGCATATCAACAACTACAGTATCTCACATCTTATGGTGTGTGTGTGTGTGTGTGTGCGCGTGCGTGCGTGCGTGCGTGTGTGTGTGTGTGTGCGTGCGTGCGTGTGTGCATGCTGCAAGGGTGGTATTACTTACCCTGGAATGACTGGCATGCTGGCTGAGCAAGTCTCAGGGGCTGAGCAAGTCTCAGGGGTTGAGCAAGTCTCAGGGGTTGAAAGAATTCCAAGGGGACGGTTGCTATAGTATACAGAATATAAGAATAAGCTTTACCTCCTGCTGATGTTAATTTGAGCAGTACGACCTTCATCTCCGGAATTGTCGGGAGAAAAGTGTTGGACATATCCACAGGGTAAAACTTGGCCACTGCTGTCAGGTGTTTACAGGGGGCCCCAGTTTGTCCTGCCGGGCATGAGCACAGCTCCATCTCCGCGTCCACGATGTATGACCCCGTCACCGAGCCCTTCACCTCGTACCTGTTGCCCTCAAGCTATACAAATCATGCGTCATACAAGGGACATTACACAATGGCTAAATCTGCACTGGTTACTGCAGTCAGGGCCGCCTCAGGGGGTGTGCGAGCAGTGCGGTCGCACAGGGCCTCGCGGGAAGGGGGGCCTCGCACAAAAAATTAAAATAAAAGAAAAAGTTTTTATTTATTATTTTTTTTATTATTTTTATTTTTTTATTTTTTATTTTTTGTGAGGCCCCCCTTCCCGCGAGGCCCTTTTTCATCACAGACCTAAAATCTAGTTTTGCTTATATGCTTATATATTTCACATTAGACACATTTGTAGAATGTTCCTGGCTCTGCGGCTCTGCAGCAGACATACTCACTATTGGAGCTCTGGGGCTCTGCAGCAGACATACTATTGGTTTCAACGAAGGGAGGGGTTACATCATGTGTACGCCGGCGTGCGTCAGCTGCGTTTGACTATTTCGCGCGTGCAGCTTTGGAGGTTATGCTTAGTTATGCCAGCCAAAACGAAGAGGACGGTCATTCGGCAGATGGACTGAAGATGAAAGTTGTTGCATGTTAGACAGTTCAGTCAGGCTAGCCATCCCGGCTAAAGGCAGGGACAGCTAGTTAGCTTTAGCTACGTTATAATATTGAGTGCTAACGTGTGGTTCAGTCGGGATAGCCATGATGATGTCGGCTAGTAGCTAGCTTAGCTAAAGGCTAACTAGCGTTAGCTAACCTAGAGAGAGCGCGTGCAGCATTGTTATGCCAAGATGAAGAGGACGGTCATTCGGCAGATGAACTTCGTCAACTCCACGCGGTTGTCTCCATCCTCTTGGACGTTTGGTGAGTTTTTAATGCACTCTATTCTATTCCCGCCGTGGATATATCTCTCTCTCTCTCTCTCTCTCGGGAGCCAAACGGGCCGGCTAGCTGTTGTAGTAGCTAACGGTGTGTGGCCTGGTGTCAGCACCTGGTGCGAGGGAGGTGAGCTTGGTGTTTCATTATGAGAATATCTCCATGCTCAAGTCGGCTATAGTCCGCGAGGGACTTGTTGCCGGCACCGCTATGGTAAACACCACTCTGTAGTGGGACGTGTATTGCCTTCTTTTTCCCTTCTCTCTTCGGATGAGAAGAGGAAAACACAGCGGCTGTCTGAAGTGTTGGCCTGTATTGCTTTTCTCACGTTGTACAGTTTTTCAGTGGTAGCCGCATAGCTTGCTTCTGCGTTAGCTAGTGGTTAGCGATAGCCAGGTTGAGCTAACTGTTAGTCAGTTAGCTGTTTAGCTATGACGTTAGCTGCTCGTTTTCGCTCGGCTGGGAACGTTAGCTTGATGCTATCAGTTAGCCTAGAGTTAGCTGTTAGCTTGTGCTACGACCATTGACATTAGCCGTGAGAATAGCAGGCCCTGGCACTCTGACTACGACATCATCTTTGACAGAAGATGTAGTCGGGCCTGCACCATGACAAGGCGCCGGCCATAGCTTCTTTTTGTCCCGCCAGCGAGAGGCCTTTCGTCAACGTGGAGACCTGTGTTGCGGCCTTTCGCCCTGCGTTCCTTGGTGCAGGTAAGATGTCCATTGGACATTACCCCACTCTTCCTTCCTTCCCCTCCCGAATGTTTTGTTAATAACAATGTTTCTTTCCAGGCAAAACATATGTTACTTCACAACATTTGGAGATACGACATGTGCTGTGTGTGAATTGTCTTGGTTGTTTGTGTAGCTTGGGTAGCGTTGGCCAAAGCTGTGTGTGGCCTGGTGTCAGTACCTGGCTACTCTATTTGCAGTTAGCCTATTTAGCTGATGTCGGCCATTGGCTCCTTGCTACTTTGTTTTCTCTGGTATAGACCCTCTTCTCTTTGGATTTAAGTGTTGATCTTTGTCCTTTTGGATCTATGTATATTCATGTTGCCTTTGTGAAGTTATCTTTTCCTTCTGTTTTGTTCTTCCATTAAAAGTTGAATATCCTTTAGGGGCTCATCTTTGCTTATCTCTCTCATACATGCTCTCTCTCTAACACACACACACACAGACATGCTCTCTCTCTAACACACAAACACACATGCTCTCTCTCTCTCTCTCTCTTTCTAACACACACAGACATGCTCTATATATCTCTCTAACACACAAAATGACATGCTCTCTCTCTATATATTTCTCTCTCTTTCTAACACACATATACATGCTCTCTCTCTCTCTAACACACAGACATGCTCTCTCTCTATAACACACAGACATGCTCTATCTATATCTCTCTCTTCAATTCAAATGGGCTTTATTTCACATTCTTGTATTTCTCTCAGTAGGTAATTATGGGAGTTTTGAGTTATTGTCGATGTTTTCAAAGTCTCTTTGAGTGTTTGCAATTTGTGGGAAGTATGTCTTGGTATAGTGGGCAGGTTGTTAAGAAGTGGAGCTCGGTTTCCACCTCATCTTGTGTGCAGTGGGTCTGTCTTCGCTTGGGAGCCAGGTCTGCCTATGGCGGCCTTTCTCGATGGCTAGGCTGTGCTCGCTGAGTCTGTACCTAGTCAAGGATCTTCAGTCACAGTGCTCAGGTACCCTCTCCCTCTCTCTCTCTCTCTCTCTCTCTCTCTCTCCCTCTCTCTCCCTCTCTCTCCCTCTCTCTCCCTCTCTCTCCCTCTCTCTCTCTCTCTCCCTCTCTCTCTCTCTCTCCCTCTCTCTCTCTCTCTCCCTCTCTCTCCCTCTCTCTCTCTCTCCCTCTCTCTCTCTCTCTCCATCTCTCCCTCTCCCTCTCCCTCTCCCTCTCCCTCTCTCTGGCCTTGCTCTGGTGGAGGGTCAGGGGCATTGCCAGGTCTGTGCAGCGATAACACTGTATATTGACTGTAGAACGGGAGCTCTCTTTTACCTTTTAGGGGGGGGGGGGGGGGCTCGCGTTTAAATCTCGCACAGGGCCTCGCATTTCTCCCAGGTGGCCCTGACTGCAGTCATCTCTAAAAGTATGCATTTGATATAGTACCTGCTGGATCTGAGATTCAGTGATGTTGGTAACCTGCGGAAGGAATCTCCTCTTCTGATATGCCCGCCAGCGTCCGAGGGCAACATCCACAATGCGGGCCTCATAGTAGACATCCAGCCTCTTGGTCAGGAGGTCAAACAGTTGGCCTGGATTGAAGGCTTTCGTCCTCTGGAGGATCCCGTCTTTGATGACCTGCATCGCTGCTTCAGCGTAAATGTTGGTTTCATTTTCCCGGGTGAGGAGACCGCGGCTGCCCCTGTAGCTTAGTGCCCAACACTCCCTGCGACTGTACAGGCGCTCAATGTACCGCAGGTACTTTTCATATCTGCAATTGATCAAATAAGGAAACAAACACAGAAAATGCACATACATCGATGTAATGACAGCAGGCTCATGAAGAGGTAGACACATGAAGTATGCAAACGCAAGCCTCCTGACTTTCTTGCACCGAATTTGCAAGACTGCTGTGTGATTGTGGGATGTGATTGTGGGAATGTCTAAGCACTAGAGCGATAGATAGATACTAACCTGACTGCAACAGGGTGCTCTCTCGCCGCAGAGTACAGCCTGTGCTGTCTCCTTTGAGTAGAGCATCCCTTTAACCAGAGTGAACAGAGGCGGCCTGTCTCTGCACTCCACCAGACTCTCCTTGCTCCACAGCCATCGCCATACTGCTTGTAGCACATGGAAAATGCACAGGAGGCAAGTGGCTTGTGGGAATGCCCTCCCTAAAGCTCCCCTCTCTGCCGCGCAGTCGTCCGTCATGAAGACCTGTGGCCCAGCTTCTCCCCTGCCAGCAAAGGCCCTCTCTCCAATCAAATTCTTCAGCAGCTGTAGCCCTTCAAAAATAGTCTCCTCATCCTCAGACTGGCAGAAGAGGATCCCCAATGGTAGACCTCCGGCAGGGCTGTGGGTCAGCAACAAAAAAACTCGGATGTTCTCCCTGTCCATGTTCCCTGAAGAATCTATGAAGCAGAGTTCGCCACTGTGCTTCACCTGACACACCGACAAACACAGATGGACAGACGGACAGACAGACGGACACAGAGGCAGGCATAGTTAGTGTTAGTTAGTGTGTTGTTTAGAATAGAATAGAATCAGTTGTTACAACGAAATTTAAAATGCAACCCTAGGTGCTAGTAAAAAAATAAAAACAGTCCTAAACACAGTATTAAATATAAAAACAGGGGTGGGGCATAAATAACATTAATATAAACAGATAATTGCACTATCCCTAATGTTGTGTGTGCGTGGGGGGTGAAGAGCAGCCGTGCGTAGCCCCCCGCTCTCTCCAGATGGGACAGGGTAGAGTGGAGAGTCGTGGCGATGGCGTCCTCCGTGGACCTGTTGGCTCTGTAGGCGAACTGGTAGGCGATTTAGTTGCCACCTCAGCACCACTGAATGGAACACCATGACAAAATCACAGTATACAGATACAAATAGCCAAAATACCTGGTGGTGCTCTCGCTTCATGAGGGGAGAGCACACCGCGACTAATGGGCCCCCGCGAGAAGAGGTTCCAATTACAGCACAGCTGTCCTGGCACGCGGCGTTGTACGTGTCCACCTGATTTCCGAGGGCTTCCAACATACTTGCACCACGCTGGGTGCCAAATTGGTCCTTGCACAACGCTCTGAACAATCTGGCAAAGAACACTAATTTAGTTGGTGTAATTGTAACTGCATACAATTCCAATTAAATGAACATCTACGGGGTTATGAATATTTTGGCAGTACTGTAGTTTTTAACTGAACATCTACCTTTGCACATAGGACAGGTCTGGGCAGATCTCTCGGTTGGCTGCAGCAAGCACGTAGGCGTCTCCGTGTTCAATTGCCAGATCGTGCTTTAGCACAGCCAAAGCAGAAGGAGACGTGTGGCCAATCGCAAATAACGCGGTCAATGTGTCTATGGCCTTTTGTCCAACATCTCTATAGCGCATGGCATCTGCGACATGGAGATTGTGATTGTGCCTATTCACAATGCGAACTTCCAATGGGAAATGAATCAAAATCAACTTAACAATAAAAACTAGGCCCCAACTGTTATGTCCATAAAAACAATTGAATTATAAGTATTGTATAGTTAAAACTCACAGGCTTCTTCTATTTTTCATTGTAACTTCCATGGTAGCTTGGCAGCCGGTGTTTTTGGATGACACGTTCCGCGTTTTATGCTGGCACCCAGGGCCGCCTCAGGGGGTGTGCGAGCAGTGCGGTCGCACAGGGCCTCGCGGGAAGGGGGGCCTCGCAAAAAAAAAATAAAAAAAAAATAAAAAAAAAATATTTTTTATTTATTTTTTTTATTATTTTTTATTATTTTTTTTTATTTTTTTTTTATTTTTTTGCGAGGCCCCCCTTCCCGCGAGGCCCTTTTTCATCACAGACCTAAAATCTAGTTTTGCTTATATGCTTATATATTTCACATTAGACACGTTTGTAGAATGTGTCTCTTCCTGGCTCTGCAGACTGCAGTTTTCCGGTTTCTGCGGATTTGCTGCTCTACAGATTTTAGGATAGTGTTTCCGGCCCGTCCGCCGACCGCCGTAATACCAAATAGAAGAAGAAGACACACGAGGTAGATAATTCAGCGCTATTCAGATGAGCGAGGCGAGTGGATGTCTTTTCAAAAGAAGGAGAAGAGAACTTGTGAGCAGATAAATCTGTTAGGCAGCAATATGCCGAAAGGTGTCCAGTCTGCCGGAAAGTACTCGAAGAAGAAGAAGAAGAAGAAGAATTACACCGTGGGCCAAGTCTCCTTCCAACTTCATCATTGGCGCCGGCCGCGCCGCATTCATTGATACTGCGTTATGTGAGTCAACCTATGATTAAATACCCGCCGTGGACCTGTCCTGACCTATCTATCTTTCTCTCTTTCTGGAGCCAAACTGGTCGACACTAGCTAATATATAGTACTACTAGTAGCTAACTGTGTGTGCCTGCTGAGAGCACCTGGCTGTATGTAGACAGTAGCCGCATAGCTTGTTAGCTGTTAGCTAACGCAGAAGCAAGCTATGCGGCTACTACATGCAGCCAGGTGCCTGATTGAGCTAACTGTTAGCCAGTTAGCTGTTTAGCGTCAGCTGGGAACGTTCGTTTGATGCTATCAGTTAGCCTTGAGAATAGCAGGCCCTGGCACTCTGACTACGACATCATCTTTGACAGAAGATGTAGTCGGGCCTGCACCATGACAAGGCTCTGGCCATGGCTTTGTCCCGACAGCGAGAGGCCTTTCGTCAACGTGGAGACCTGTGTTCCTCGTGCAGGTAAAATGTCATGACATTACCCCACTCTTCCTTCCTTCCCCTCCCGAATGTTTTGTTAATAACGATGTTTTTTTCCAGGCAAAACATATGCTACTTCACAACATTTGGAGATACGACATGTGCTGTGTGTGAATGGTCGTTTGTGTAGCTTGGGTAGCGTTGGGCCGTTGTGTGTCACGTGGCCTGGTGTCACAGTACCTGGCTAGCCTATTTAGCTGATGTCGGCCATTGGCTCCTTGCTGCTTTGGTTTCTCTGGTATAGACGCTCTTCTTGTTGGATTGTTGATCTTTGTCCTTTTGAATCTCTCATACATGCTATAGTCTCTCTCTAACACACACACACATGACAAACACACATGTTCTCTCTCTCTCTCTCTCTCTTTCTAACACACACAGTCTGCCTATGGCGGCCTTTCTCGATGGCTAGGCTGTGCTCAAGGATCTTCAGTCACAGTGCTCAGGTATTCTGCCACTGTGTACTCTCTGTTTAGGGCCAAATAGCATTTCAATTTCTTTCCAATGTGTCTCTCTCTCTCTCTCTCTCTCTGTACACTGTATATTGACTGTAGAACGGGAGCTCTCTCTCGCTCTCTCTTTTGCTATATGTTGACTGTATCATGCCCCGCCTCGGGCAGCGCTATTATTTAAGAATATGTTGACTGTATAAAAAAAAAAAAAAAAAAAAATATATATATATATATATATATATTTTTTTTTTTTTTTTTTTTTTTTACCTTTTGTGGGGGGGGGGGGGGGGGCCTCGCGTTAAATCTCGCACAGGGCCTCGCATTTCTCCCAGGCGGCCCTGCTGGCACCGGTAACGTTTCTGCACATGAATGCAGTATGGGTTAGCAGTATGGGCTAGCAGTATGGGTGAAAGACAGAAATGGTAGTAACAAATGACAGTAAGGCGTTTTGACAACACAATTCTTACGTGGAATAGGACCCTGCCCCCCTGCGTTGGTCGGGTAACCTCCACTCGCCATGTCACCCCAGATGACGCGTTCACCAATGCTGCCCACTCGTTGGCCTGTTCCACAGTGCGGACATCCGTGTGTACTGTAGAGACGAAACCAGTGTGGTCTCCTAATGGGCGTACCTCGCCTTCATACTTGCACACATGAAGCGGAAACTTGTCAGGCAGCCAACCCTGCGTACAGGAGAGATGCAATTAGCCTACTGGTAATTTGCGACTAGGAATGATCATAATCCACGACAGCGATTACCTTTAACTGTGGGTAGTCCTCTATATTCGCTTCTTGTGCTCTCGCTGGGTGGTCACAAACCCCACCACGGCGTCTAAAGTCCAAATGAACGCAAACATTTTACTTTTCCACCCACTGGTAGATGAAAAAAATCCACCGGCCAAATAATAGTAAATTGTATTTGTCACAAATATCTGTTTTAGTAGTCATTTTTTTTAGCATTATATGCGTTCAATGAATGAATGAAAACTTTATTTAACAGATTGCAGAATGGGTACAATACAGTACGGCGTAATACACACAATTGTTAAGGGCGTGCAGACCAGAGAAAGGCATTTGTCTTGTTTACATCAGGGTCCCCCATTTTCAATTCATAGTGACATTTATGACATTGATGGCATAGGGACATACATGACATACGCGTATTTAGTACTGTTACATTTGTGACATATGCGATATGCAAATATACAGTACTGTTACCCATAGATCCTGACAGAGTATATTATATATACGCATGATGCGGAGGGGGGCGGGTGGGAGAGAAATATACATATGGTTACAATTAGCCTTCTGAAATCTAGTCGCCAAATGAAGTACCTGGCATAGCAGTGATCCACGTGATCCGCCATCGCATGTGCGTCCTTCCTTGCAACGAGGGAATGAATGAATGAATGAGTGAATGAATGAATGAAAACTTTATTTAACAGATTGCAGAATGGGGCACAATACAGTACGGCTCAATACACACAATTGTTAAGGGGATGCAGACCTGCGTAAGGCGTTTGTCTTGTTTACATCAGGGTCCCCCATTTTCAATTCATATAGACATTTATGACATACACAACATACGCAACATTTGCGGCATAGGGGCGTATGCGTATTTAGTTAGTACTGATTAAGGCTGAGCCCGAACCCTGTTTTTAGGGTTCGAACGTTCGCCAGGGTTTATCGAACGAACGTTCGAACGTTCGTTTTTAAAAAAAATTTAATAAATTTTTTTTTTTATAAATTTTTTTTTTCATTTTTTTAATAATAATTTTTTTTTTATTGTATTATTATAGATCCTACAGAGGGCGGCATTGCATAGTCTATTGATGAAAAACATGTTGTTTACAGTGGTGGCTGTTCATGTAAACATGTAATTAAACAAAGCACTCAGAAGAAAATAAACAAGCTACTGAATCAAAGTATGATAAACAATAGCCCTTGCAGTCACGTAAGGGGCTAGATAAACAAATGCATTAGTTTTGTGGCATTAACGTTATATAGTTAGTGTTACATGTTCAATAACAGGTATTCACTCTTGGTCGACGGGGAGGGGAGCCGGGAGGAGAGGCGCACGCCTCGGCTCAACAGACCCGTCCACCGTCTACCTCGGAACGGCCGGGCTCCCAACACGCCTGCCGCCCGTCCGCCCTACCACCGTTCCGAGGTAGACGGTGGACGGGTCTGTCCACCGTGCGCCTGCTGTTGTTTCCAACGCAACCACCTCCCGCCATGAAGCTCGCGCTCCGTGGCCGAAAAAGGATGGTATTCATTAATGATCTGTCTGCAGGTTCACCTACGGAAACCTTGTTACCGATTACTTCCTCGGCGGGGAGCTAACTACGGCTCCCCGGTAGCTACGGTAAGTCTGTTGAGGCTTGCCGATTGGTGGTAACAGCAGAGGCGGGTGCAAGCGGTGTGACGTAATTGGCAGAATCGCCTGTCAATCAAAATAGAGCTCTGGTTGAGAAATAGTATCCCGCTGCAGCCCGGCAGACCATACTGGTTGAGCCGAGCGCCTCGCATTCACATCACCTCAACCCCGTGCGCATCCTTTATTTTTTTTTCACCGAACGTTTTAATTAAAGTCCGAATGTCAGCGTAACGAACGAACGTTCGAACGTTCGGGCTCAGCCTTAGTACTGATACGCGTGTGACATAAACGGTATTCAAATATACAGTACTGTTACCCCTAGATCCTGACAGAGTATATACATATGATGGGGAGGGGACTGTACATTAGGTGTAGAATAACTACGTTCCAAAAGAATAGACACTCTATCCGACCCACTGGTCCACGTAAATATTTAGGGAATCACCTCCCGCTACCAGTCAACTCTCTCTCGCTGTAAATCCTCCGCCACCCTCCCCCTAGGTACGGCCTCATGCACAATAGGACACTTTATTACACAACATAAGTAATTCATGCAGGGGACTAGGGGTCTCTAATTGGGGGGAATAATCGGGCACCGTAAAGGTCTTCTGCAGACGTAACTCAGTCACCCTCTATATGAGGCACGCAAATGTGAACACGGTTTGTCCTATCACACACGTTAAACACCCTCCTGAAGAGGCATTGTGCGTTATACAAAGTATATGCCTAATCACACACATGGCCCGCTAATCACCCTCTCAAATAGGCACTCATAGACAATAGATCAACTGTACACTAATTATGGAAGAATCCCCAGGTCCTAATTACCCCTCCCTCTTGCTTCCCCTGTTCCCCTTCAATTGATCACACGATATATAAAATATACCAGCCTGGGCTATATAATAAATAGGGCATATGAAGGACTAGCCAATATGCAGGTTAATTAAGGGCACGATATAATACAAATAATGTAACTAGAAGATACACAAGATACCATATACAATATATATATATACAGTAGGCCTATACAGTTATAAAAATAGATCATGATACAAAATCCTATACTAAGTGCAATGTGGGTAACAGTGGACTTAACTCGCCGCACGGCGCGACCCCCCCGGGGGTCTGTGCTTGGACCTCGTCCAACTCTCCGGGCGAATGCTCCGGCGAACGGTGGTCCACCAGGTTGTAGTTGACTTGTAACCTGGCAATCGTACCCGGTGTCCGCGAGGACGTTCCGAGTATAATGTCTTTAGGAGCAAGGTAACTCAGTACTCTCTATATCCCGTCCCTATCTGTCTCCAGGAGGGTAAGCCTCCCCTCCTCGCGCTACTGGAACCTGTGGACGGCTGGATAAATTGTCTTCATCGCCGGTGGATAACTCTCCACGATCGACCCCACCCCAGGGCCCTAACAGAGTCTGGTTACCGCTTGTAGCGAAGTGCTCCAACCCCGATATCTGAGTCCCACTGGCTTATCAATAGTCTCAGCGTCTCATCCCAGCGCACAATCAGTAACACCTGAGTTCAATAATGACAGCCACTTGAGTCCCTGCTCCTGACGTCATTACTCGGCCCATTCACATCACAATATTACTGTTCCGTTGTGACTTCTTTATAACATTCAGTAATAAGACACAACACTATGTGTTGATATGATAATCTATACATATCATTTATACATAGCAACCATTCCATTGCCTTTACTACACAAACATTCCGTGCAAGGCCTCTTTTGTGGAAATGCAGAACATGTTGATATGGTGCGTTTATGTTTGGTGATATGATGATTCATTATGAATCTACTATGTCTATATTTAAACTCTTGAAATATAATTAAAATAGACCAATGCAGGTATTATTTATTGTGCTAAGTGTTCAGTGTAGCAGACTTTAATCAGAAACACAGCAGATCAGCAATGCCCAAAAAGCATGTATTTGTGAGGTTTTGTCCGCTGCTCACCTATTCTCTCTGTTCCTTTAAAGGTCAACCTCCACGTTGTATTTTTGTTCAATAAACAATGTGGACTAGGCCAACAGTGACTTTCATGAAGAATTGGAAAAAAAAGTATTGAAATTGACCCAGTTTTAGCGTTTTTATCAAAACATTTTGTCTGCCCAACACAATCAACATGCACATGCATATTTTAATCAATGGTTTATAACGTGCACGTGTAATGTCGTCACAACAGGTATTGGTCACCAGGGGGCTCACCAGTGGGCGCTGAGAGTCACACAGCTAGTGGCAGGCAGAGAGCCTTGCTACCATAGATATATGCTTGCTACTACTAGCCGAATGGAAATGTATCTGTTTCACCTCACTATTGCTCCGTGATTATAGCCATCCATCCATCTCTAAAGCTAACCACTATTTGTAAAAGCCACAACCACGTTACCATATTTGTAATAATGTAAATCATTGTGTCGTTGTACACATAGTGTTTATAACGTTAGTAGATAACATAGCTTAGCTTGGTAGCTATTGTGCTAACAACATATCCCGACATCCGGCTCGCTGGCCGGCATGAACGGCCGACCCAAAATGGTTCTCTCCTCTCTGTACACCCCGACCCGTCCCCACGGGTGCCCAGCCGCAGGGCGCCCGAGCCCGCAAAGGCTAGTGTTACACGATAGCTATGAGCTAACTAGCGCTGCGGGCTCCGGCGCCCTGCGGCCGCCGCTGTTGTCGAGTCCACAAGCTTCACTCGGTGCATCAGTCACGAAAGGGGCTATGATGAGCTTGGCAAGCCAGAGTAAAACACAGTTTTCATTCAATCAATCAATAACAACATTAACCAGACTCTCGTTGTCTATTATGCTAACGCTAACGTTACCTCATTGTGTCTATTCTACACAGATAGCCTCTCGTGTCTATCTGTTAACGTTAGCATTAGGCTAACTAACGTTACGTCCCTAACCCCCAACAACAAGCGTAACTAATCAGCGATCTTTTTGTCAGACTAAACTCTCCGCTCGGTGGCAAATTGTGTTGATGTCGGTTTTGTTTCATCAATAAATGAGGCAGAATACACAGTGACTGTATCCTTTTTTATTGCACTTGTTTCTTGCTGCAGTGCAAACATACAAAAGACATCCTACGCGAGACATTAAAGATGGCGGCGTTCTGTTTCCGTTCAGACTCCCCAAACAGTGACGTCACTGACGTGTCTCTCTTCTGACCAATCAGTGGTCTGCAATTTTTCACGTGTCATTTCTGGAGCTCTCATGCTGATCATCAGCAGCCCTGCCTCCCCACACGGAGACAAACTGAGTACTTTATTTTAGTGGAAAAGCAACATTAGATTCGGCTCATTAATATGCAAGCCACACCTGTTGTGACGTCGGCGTTTGATAAGCTTTTTTGATTCGCGCGTGCATGTTATTCGTGCGTGGACCTTTTTAACTCTTTCAGAGTGGCATTTCCGGTGTCAAATGGAAAAAAATAAATAATGAAATTATATACCAATGATGTAAACTACCCATAATTGATCAGTAGGGTTTAACCTAGAGGTTGGGCTTTAAGCCTACTGTTAAGGAATTCCCTTCTCACTCACCTCACTAGCCCCCACCCTCGCGTTCGTTACTCTCGTTTGCTCTCAGCGGCCACACCTTGGTCTACCTGTCATTGTGTGTTTGATTGGTCTTGTGCCGAACACACACTTTAGTTTCAAGTATCAATTACCTTCACGCACCTGTGGTGCATTCTAATTGGTTCCCCTGTGGGCTTTAAGTACCTGGCTCTTCCCCTCTGTTCCTCGTCGGGTCGTGCCGTAACATGCCGTTTCATTCGGTATCATATTCTCTATCACCAGGACTCCTTCGGGAGGTCCTCTGTCTGTTAATGCTGTTTTCATCTCCGGCGTGACATGCGCTCCAGCCTTCGCCTCCTGTCGCCGTTGCCTGAGGTAGACACTGGACTGCGCTCTCTAGACTTCCACGGGAGGCTTCCCAGTGTTCCACTTCAGACCCCCGCGCAGCAGACGTCCTGACGCTCATCCAGACCTCCGAGCCTGGCGCGCTCTTCCGCGCAGACGCACTCCAGATGCATCCTCCGTACCGGCGCGCACTCCAAGCAGTCGCGCACCACTCAGACCTCCGCGCCTGATGCGCCCTTCGTACCGGCGCGTACTCCAAGCAGTCGCGCACCACTCTGACCTCCGCTTGGACAACCGGTTCCCCGGTGGCGACGCTCTCGCCCCGTTCTGTTCCAACGCTCTTTACGCACAACGCCTGGGTGAGTTTTTTATGACTGTCTTTGATCCAATTCCGTTTTTCGTGTGTTTTAAAACACTGAAGATTTCCAGCTTTTATCAGACAGTCACTCACCCAGCGTTTTAGCCATTTTTGGATTGTTTTCATTGGGATAATATTTTGGCCTTTACATCGCCTCACTGTGTGTTTTCACACCGAAGAGATTTTATTCACTTGGATTGTGTTTGGGACGTTTACTCACAGTGTGTATATACACCGAAGATTCTGTCACCTTGATAACTCTGTTTTTGGGACTAGTCACCTCTCCTGCACCTGCTCTGTTTTCCCCATTGTACTCTGAGCTAACCCACTCCTCTCTCCCTCTCTGCCCCGTTTACCCACCTCGGAGATCTGCCGAGAGAAGTCTGCAGAGCGGCTCTGATGTTCCCACCTGCTTCCCCAGACTACCATCCCGGGAGAAGCTGCAGTGCAGCAACCTCATTATTGCTTTTTCCAAGGCCTGACCCTGTTTACTCTGTCCCAGTATGCAGCTCCAGCCCTCGCCCTGTTCCAAGGCCTTACCCTGTTTTTCCCTAGTCCTCCTAGTCCTCCCTATCTAGTCCTCCCAGTCCTCCCTGTCCCCAGCCCGCCTCCGCGGGCCCCTGTCCCTGTCTCCCCTCTCTAGTCCTCCTAGTCCTCCCTGTCCAGTTCCTCCTAGTTCCTCCCTGTTCCTGCCTTGTCCCTTGCCCCGGCCCTGTTTTCCTTTAGCCTTCCCTTTGCCTTCCCCTTAGCCAGCTCGCCTCTTAAAGGCACTGGGCCTTTCCCTTTTCTTGTTTATCCAGTAGTGGTGTTCTCCCTTAAAGGGACAGTGCCTTTTTTCTGATTGTTTTCAATAAATGCCCGTTCTTGGCTTACTCTCATACCTGTCTTGTGTTGTGCGATTGGGGTCGGTTACAAACCATAACAGTACGACCCGACCAAATCGACGACCCCAGCCAGCACAGACGGTGTATGTTGAGTTTGCCTTTTTTTTTCTTGTTCCCTCTAGTTCCCCTCTAGCTCCCCTGTTAGCCCTGTTAGCTTCCCTGTTAGCCCTGTTTAGCTCCCCTGTTAGCCTGTTGACTCCCCTGTTTGCTTCCCTGTTAGCCTCGTTAGCTCCCCTGCAGCTTGTTAGGCCTCTACTACCAGCATGGCCCCTGTCTGCTAGCTTTGCCCCGGCTGCTAGCACAGCCTCTATGTTAATGCAGCCCTTGCTGCTGGCATGGGCCCTGTAGCTAGCCATGCCCTGGCAGCTAACCCAGTCCCTCTGCATGGCCCCAGTCAGCTAGCTTAGCCCCGGCTGTTAGCACAGCTTCTATGTTAATGCAGTCCTTGCAGCTGGCATAGGCCCTGTAGCTAGCCATGCCCAGGCAGCTAACCCGGTCCCTCTGCATGGCCTCCACTTTTTGTGTAGCCTTCCCACTGATAGGACTGCCCTTGCAGCTAGCAAGGTCAGTTCTCCCACTGCTAGGACTGCCCCTTCAGCTAGCATGGTCAGTTTTTTCCCACTGCTAGGACTGCCTTTTCAGCTAGCAAGGTCAGTTTTTCCCACTGCTAGGACTGCCCTTTCAGCTAGCAGGGTCAGTTGTTCTCCCACTGCTAGGACTGCCCTTTCAGCTAGCAGTGTCAGTTTTTCTCCCACTGCTAGGACTGCCCCTTCAGCTAGCAAGGTCAGTTCCCCATAGCTAGGACTGTCCTTCCAGCTAGCTTGTTCTCTCATGCTGGTCCAGCCCTGTCTGCCAGCCTAGCTCCGGCAGCTAGCGCAGCCTCTATGTTAATGTAGCAGTACAGCTAGCATAGGCCCTGTAGCTATCAGTGCCCTGGCAGCTACCCTTTCCCTCTGCTAGCCTAGCTCCGGCAGCTAGCGCAGCCTCTATGTTGATGTAGCAGTACAGCTAGCATAGGCCCTGTAGCTATCAGTGCCCTGGCAGCTACCCATTCCCTCTGCTAGCCCTTTTCCCGGTGCTCCTCTTAGTTACCGCTCAGCTCCTCTAGTTGCCCCTCAGCTCCTCTGGTTACCCCTCAGCTACCCTACTTACCCCTCAGCTACCATGGTTACCCCTCAGCTCCTCTGGTTACCCCTCAGCTACCATGGTTACCCCTCTGCTCCTCTAGTTACCCCTCGGCTACCCTGTTCTTTTGCTAGCCCCACTTTTGTTGTGGCTTCCCCTGCTGGCTTGGCCCAGTACCTTTTGTTTTTTGCCTTGTTTTGTCCCCTGCCACTCTGTCTGTATGTTTGGGTCGCCGGGTGGCTCCCGTTGAGGGGGGGGTACTGTGAGGTTTTGTCCGCTGCTCACCTACTCTCTCTGTTCCTTTAAGCCTACTGTTAAGGAATTCCCTTCTCACTCACCTCACTAGCCCCCACCCTCGCGTTCGTTACTCTCGTTTGCTCTCAGCGGCCACACCTTGGTCTACCTGTCATTGTGTGTTTGATTGGTCTTGTGCCGAACACACACTTTAGTTTCAAGTATCAATTACCTTCACGCACCTGTGGTGCATTCTAATTGGTTCCCCTGTGGGCTTTAAGTACCTGGCTCTTCCCCTCTGTTCCTCGTCGGGTCGTGCCGTAACATGCCGTTTCATTCGGTATCATATTCTCTATCACCAGGACTCCTTCGGGAGGTCCTCTGTCTGTTTATGCTGTTTTCATCTCCGGCGTGACATGCGCTCCAGCCTTCGCCTCCTGTCGCCGTTGCCTGAGGTAGACACTGGACTGCGCTCTCTAGACTTCCACGGGAGGCTTCCCAGTGTTCCACTTCAGACCCCCGCGCAGCAGACGTCCTGACGCTCATCCAGACCTCCGAGCCTGGCGCGCTCTTCCGCGCAGACGCACTCCAGATGCGTCCTCCGTACCGGCGCGCACTCCAAGCAGTCGCGCACCACTCAGACCTCCGCGCCTGATGCGCCCTTCGTACCGGCGCGTACTCCAAGCAGTCGCGCACCACTCTGACCTCCGCTTGGACAACCGGTTCCCCGGTGGCGACGCTCTCGCCCCGTTCTGTTCCAACGCTCTTTACGCACAACGCCTGGGTGAGTTTTTTATGACTGTCTTTGATCCAATTCCGTTTTTCGTGTGTTTTAAAACACTGAAGATTTCCAGCTTTTATCAGACAGTCACTCACCCAGCGTTTTAGCCATTTTTGGATTGTTTTCATTGGGATAATATTTTGGCCTTTACATCGCCTCACTGTGTGTTTTCACACCGAAGAGATTTTATTCACTTGGATTGTGTTTGGGACGTTTACTCACAGTGTGTATATACACCGAAGATTCTGTCACCTTGATAACTCTGTTTTTGGGACTAGTCACCTCTCCTGCACCTGCTCTGTTTTCCCCATTGTACTCTGAGCTAACCCACTCCTCTCTCCCTCTCGGCCCCGTTTACCCACCTCGGAGATCTGCCGAGAGAAGTCTGCAGAGCGGCTCTGATGTTCCCACCTGCTTCCCCAGACTACCATCCCGGGAGAAGCTGCAGTGCAGCAACCTCATTATTGCTTTTTCCAAGGCCTGACCCTGTTTACTCTGTCCCAGTATGCAGCTCCAGCCCTCGCCCTGTTCCAAGGCCTTACCCTGTTTTTCCCTAGTCCTCCTAGTCCTCCCTATCTAGTCCTCCCAGTCCTCCCTGTCCCCAGCCCGCCTCCGCGGGCCCCTGTCCCTGTCTCCCCTCTCTAGTCCTCCTAGTCCTCCCTGTCCAGTTCCTCCTAGTTCCTCCCTGTTCCTGCCTTGTCCCTTGCCCCGGCCCTGTTTTCCTTTAGCCTTCCCTTTGCCTTCCCCTTAGCCAGCTCGCCTCTTAAAGGCACTGGGCCTTTCCCTTTTCTTGTTTATCCAGTAGTGGTGTTCTCCCTTAAAGGGACAGTGCCTTTTTTCTGATTGTTTTCAATAAATGCCCGTTCTTGGCTTACTCTCATACCTGTCTTGTGTTGTGCGATTGGGGTCGGTTACAAACCATAACAGTATTGTCAACAAGCATGCAGCAGTCTGAAGTGCACAGCAAACTAGTTTTCCCAAAACGAAAATGTAGCTACGTTTCTTGTGTGAGTTAGGAAATGTTTTGCAACATTAATTAATTAAATGTTAGTTGTAATTAATATAGGCCATGTGAAACCTTCCACTGATCTAAGGTGGTGATCATCCCTCATACGAAGTCGAGATGACCCACGCTACAGGCCACCAGCAACAGTGTGTTTACCAACACCGGAAAAGCATCAATTTAAAACAAAACGCGTCACCGCAGATTACTAATCTTGCTCCCAGTCTCTAGTCAAGTAGCTTGGCTCGCTGGAAATGTCGGATTATAATGCAATCTAAAGAATTGTGAGACATAATTAACAGAGAAAGGTATAGCTTCGCACCATGGTGAAGGCGCAAATTGGTGGTTTGAAGCGTCCACAAACACACCAGGGGTCTCCAAATGGTTTAATTCTGATGGCACATATTTCTGCCTGCTGACCCATTTGGCGCTAAATTCCTGCAATATTCATAGTTGTGTATTTTAGCTCTTTTTTGGCGAGGAGAAAACACAAGCGGCAGAGCATTTTGGCAGCACAGAGGAGGACAGGGTGGGTTGAGTCTACATGGCTCTCATGTAGTGTTTAAGACCAGCCCTCTGACTGAGCTTCAATATCATAATTCTAGTTGTGTGTTGAATCTGAGACAGAACGAGAGAAGATGGCAGAAGTCCCTCCAGCTCCAGCTCCCGCCGCTCCGGCTAAGGCCGCCAAGAAGAAGGCAGCTCCCAAACCTAAGAAGACAGGTTCCAGCATCAGTGACTTGGTCGTCGAGGCAGTGTCTGCTTCTAAAGAGAGGAGCGGTGTGTCCCTGGCAGCCGTGAAGAAGGCTCTAGCTGCCGGTGGCTACGACGTGGATAAGAACAAGGCCCGCGTTAAGACCGCCATCAAGAGTCTGGTGACAAAAGGAACTCTGGTCCAGGTCAAGGGTACCGGAGCCTCCGGCTCTTTCAAGATCAACAAGGCTGAGGTTAAAGCCAAAAAGCCTGCAAAGAAAGCAGCTCCGAAAGCCAAGAAGCCAGCAGCTAAGAAACCTGTCGCGGCCAAAAAGCCCACGAAGGCAGCAACGAAGAAGCCTACTGCCGCCAAGAAGTCTCTCAAGAAAGTCAAGAAGGTAGCAGCCGAGAGTCCCAAGAAGGTAGCAGCCAAGAGTCCCAAGAAGGTAGTAGCCAAGAGCCCAAAGAAGGTGAAAAAGCCTGCTGCGCCCAAGAAGGCCCCAGCTAAGAAGGCTGCCAAGCCCAAAGCAGCTAAGAGAGCAGCTCCCAAGAAGAGATAAGCGTTTGAACAGAACGTTGTCTTTAATTCAACAAAAGGCTCTTTTAAGAGCCACCCACCACTTCCATGAAAAGCAATATTGTACTCTAGTGTGGAAGTGAAGAGGGTGTTCATATTGATTTCCACGAGTTACTTCCAGCACGGCAACAAAGCAACTTTATATATTATATAAATATGGAGAATATACCACAACAAAATCTATATAAAATATAGATCAGATATATTCTTAATTAGAGAATGTTGATTGTTATTAAGTCCGGTTTGATTAGTGGGTCCTACTAACGCAGATACTTTACCGCAGCGAGTTGAGCATTTTATTGTGGAAATGCATAAATTGCTATCATTATGGTGCATTTATGTCCGTGTGTAAATGACCGCTATGACACTATTGGAATGACTACGGGTGATGTTCCATTAGTGGACACATGTAATTTCATGTATTCAGACCGGCTTGGATCATTTGTTGGCACATAATTATGTTCCCCGCTACCTGAATGAAAACTTTATTTAGCAGATTGCAGAATGGGTACAATACAGTACGGCTCAATACACACAATTGTTAAGGGGACGCAGAGAAAGACGTTTGTCTTGTTTACATCAGGGTCCCCCATTTTCAATTCATAGTGACATTTATGACATACACAACATATGGCATAGGGACATACATGACATACAGGTTGTGGTGTCTCCATTAGGCCTGTAGGCGGAGCTCTAACCTAGAGCATGGGTTACACCGGGCTGGATGTGCCCCGGTGTGACACACCAGGTGGAGTGAATGACGGAGCAAGGTAGCTCTTGGTATGGACGTGAATAAAGACAGACGCTGGTACTAAAGTGTCCATTACTCATTCTTACTACGACATAACATATTGGCGACGACGATGTCGATGTTGAACCTAAGCCAACCGGCACCTTTTCTTCAAAACGGCGGAGAGCCAGCCATTCCATTCACGGCATGGATCCGCTCGTTCGAAAATTACCTACTAGCCATGTCCGAGAAGGAGCTACCTGACGCGCGCAAGCGTGCCCTGCTCGTCCATTGTTTGGGAGTGGAAGGACAAAGACTTTTCTATACAATGACGGTGGCAGATGATAAGTACGCCACAGCTTTAGCAGTTATTAGAAAGTTCTTTACACGGAAAGTTAATGTAGTGGTGGAGCGCTACCGTTTTCGTCAACGTAGCCAACGCAATGGCGAGAGCACGGACCAGTACGTTGCCTCCCTAAAAGAGCTAGCTACAACTTGTGAGTTCGGGGGGATGGAAGAGGAAATGATCCGGGACCAGCTGGTCGAAAAGACCAACTCAGCACGCATCAGGGAGCGATTACTACTGGAAGTTCCACTGACACTGACCAAGGCTGTAATGATCGCTGCTCAGATTGAAACTGCGGTGTCGGAGGCAAAAGTCATGCTTCAGGGACAGCCGGAGAGCACGGTAGAGGCGGTCCAGTTTTCACGCTCGCGACAGTACAAGTCACAGTGGGGTAATTTTAATGCGTCACCGCAACCCTTGCCTACACAGTCTATGCAGGGTAAGACATGTTACAGATGTGGCTCTCCTCAACACATCGCCAGCTTTGATGGATGCCCTGCTAGGGATGCACTGTGCAACACATGTAAAAAGAAGGGACATTTTTCAAAAGTGTGTCGGGGTTCTAACAGAGTGAGTGAGGTAACCGAGTCTGAGACTGTACCTGAAGTGACTGTATTGTGCATGGTAGATGGTGCACGTTCGGTTGAAAAGATAGTGTGTACAGTGCAGGTTAGCACAGATGAACGAGACGGTCAGGACATTGAGCTCATGCTAGATACAGGTTCAGCTGTGTCTATTTTGCCCAGAGCGAGTTACATGCAATTATTCCCTAATGCATCTCTTACAACACCAAAGCTAAGTCTAGTCAGCTACAGAGGTAATGCAATCCCTGTTCATGGATGCTTGAAGGCTAGTGTAGCTTTTGGTGACCGCTGCACTGACGCAGAAATGTACATTGTGCAGAATGGGTCTCCAGTGTTAGGGAGGGACCTGTTTACTGCGTTACAGATGCAGATACTAGACGGCAAGGTCACGTCAGCTCAGTACAACCAGACAAATTCAGTTGCGACCAGTGTTGAGAAAAATACACTTGGGTGTGCAAAGGCATTCACACATAGGGTGAAAATACGTCCAGAAGTCAGACCTGTACAACAACCACTTGTAGGTTGCCATTCTCAGTTAGAGCAGCTGTATCCCAGGAGATAAAGAGACTGGTAGAGCAGGACATAATCGAGCCTGTAGAGGCATCTGAATGGATCTCACCCATCGTTACTACAAAGAAAAACGCAGAATTACGCCTCTGTGTGGACCTGAGGGAGCCAAATAAGGCAGTAGTCATAGATGGGTTTCCACTACCCCACATGGAGGAACTGTTTACAGAATTGAGGGGCGCGACACTGTTTTCGACATTAGACCTTCAGAGTGCTTATCAACAGGTTACACTACACGAGGACAGCCGTAGCTTGACGACATTCATTACTCATGATGGACTGTTTCGCTTTAAGAGAGTGCCGTACGGACTGGCATCGGCACCCAGCTGTTTCCAACGGATGATGTCAATAATCCTTAAAGGTCTGTCGGGGGTCCAGTGCTATCTCGATGACATCATTGTCACAGGTACATCAGTGGAGGAGTACGACAGGAACCTGACGGCGGTGCTGCGACGCATAGACGACGCGGGGCTCAAGCTCAACTACTCCAAGTGTCACGTCAGGAAAACAGAGCTGACTTTCCTGGGGCACACAGTGTCAGCAAAAGGACTACAACCTGACGCATCTCACGCTGCTGCTGTGTCTGAGCTACCCCCACCTACAGATCTCATCAGGCTGAGGTAATTCCTGGGGCTCACAGTGTGGTATGCAAAATTCATCCCAGACTACGCCGTTGTCGTGGAGCCGCTGCGAGCGCTGCTCCGAGGGTCAGCAACATTCGACTGGACTCCTGAGGCTCAGCAGAGTTTTGAGGCAGTTAAAGGACTCATAGTTGATAGCCCTGCACTCTCACTCTTTGACCCTGAGCTGCCCACGGTCGTCACTACAGACGGATCGGACTACGGTCTGGGCGCAGTCCTCACCCAGATGCATCCGGACGCCTCAGAAAGGACTGTGGCGTTCGCCTCCCGCACGCTGTCCCAGGCAGAGAGAAAATATTCTACTGTGGAAAAAGAGGCGCTGGGCTGTGTGTGGGCAACGGAAAAGTGGAGGACATACCTGTGGGGAAGACACTTCACACTACGGACAGACCACAGTCCCCTGACCACACTGCTCTCTTCAAAAGGTCAAGGTAAAGCGGGCATGCGCGTGGCCAGGTGGTCCGCTAGGCTAATTCTGGTAGGCTCATTCTGCTATGACATTCAGTACAAGCCCGGCAGAGAAAACGTCACTGCGGACTGCCTGTCCCGTCTCCCACTACCCGGCTCAGAACCTAGCCAGGAGGAGGACGTGGAAGTGGTAGCCCTTGTCTCTAATCTCTCAGCTATCACGGCGGCGGAGTTCAAAGCTGCATGCACTGCCTGCCCGGTGCAACTGAAACTATGTGAGATACTCACCTCCAGATGGCCTAAATCCGAAAAGGATCTAGACCCGGACCTACGGATGTTCTTCAAACTACAGAACGAACTCTCTCTACACGAGGACTGTGTCGTGCGAGGCCCATATAGACTGCTCGTCCCAGAGAGTCTACAGCCCAAACTGATCTCCCTGGCTCACGGCACTCACCAGGGAATCGTGAGGACAAAACAGAGACTCAGAGAAGTATACTGGTGGCCTGGCATGGATGCCCAGGTTGAGTCAGCTATCAAAGCATGCAACACATGCCAGTCACATGACAAGTCAGTAGTCACACGCACCTCTCCACTGCAGCCTGTGCCCTATCCTACTGGGGCTTGGGAGAAACTGGCAATTGACGTGGTGGGGCCCTTTGATAAAGCGCCCCTGGACTGTCGCTTTGCAATCACACTAATAGACTACTACAGTAAGTGGCCTGAGATAGCTTTTGTGCCACAGGTTACATCACGGACTGTGACAATATTCTTATCTACAGTTTTCAGCAGAGAGGGCAATCCGAAAAGAGCTTGTCTCTGACAATGGCTCTCAGTTTGTGTCTCGGGAGTTTGAGTCGTTTCTCCAAGACAGGGGCATAGTGCACAGGAAGTCATCTGTGTATTATCCACGGGCAAATGGGGAAATAGAACGCTTTAACCGCAGTTTGAAAGACAGCTTGTAGACGGCCTCGCTGGAAGGCAAGCAATGGAAGGAGTTTACAACAGACTTCTTACAGGCCTACCGGTCTACTCCTCACTCTGCGACACAGCACTCACCAGCAGAACTGTTGCATGCTAAGCATATGCGCACCAAACTCCATGTGGCTGGATTTCAGATTCCACAAGCCACACCACACTCGTCGGAGGACATAGCCGCCAGAGTAGCCGTGCAACAGGACAGAAGCAAGGCGAACACGGATCAAAGGCGAGGGGCGAAGAGTGTGTCATTCCCATGTGGCTCATACGTTCGGGTTAAGAAACCTGGCATTCTTCCTAAGACTCAGTGCAAGTTCTCCAAGCCACTCAAGGTGGTGGGACAGAAAGGGCCGCACACCTACATGCTGGCTGATGGACACTGTTGGAATGCTTCCCATCTGGCACCGGTCTCTCTTTGGAGAGGAGAGGGGGACGGCGAGGGGTCGCCTTTGGACGGTGACATTACAGCAGGGCCACCTTCTGACACACACACAGAACATGTAAGACAGGCCAGGCCGAGACGAGCACCTGTGTGGACTCAGGACCTTGTGATGAGCCACTGAGAAAAGTGTTATGTAATATTGATATTAGTCATGCTGAAAGGTGAAAGAGTTAACGTGTCTGGTTAATTATAATTGTGGCAGACTTGAATGCAAGTAATGCATAGAATTGAAATATGTATACAAATGTTTATTCTGTTTTTTATAGGCAGGAATAAGAACGGTAGAGTAAATGTTCTTTTTACTGTTTAGCTTTAATGGACTCTATCTTAGTTATAACTTAAGAAAGGTAAGAGTAGCCTACACACTTTGAAATATTCTTTACTGTTTAGCCTTAATGGATTCTAAGTTACAGTTATAACCAGCCATGTAAGTGTTGTCTTATTGAGAAGGATATGTGGTGTCTCCATTAGGCCTGTAGGCGGAGCTCTAACCTAGAGCATGGGTTACACCGGGCTGGATGTGCCCCGGTGTGACACACCAGGTGGAGTGAATGACGAAGCAAGGTAGATCTTGGTATGGACGTGAATAAAGACAGACGCTGGTACTAAAGTGTCCATTACTCATTCTTACTACGACATAACAAGTACCTCACATTAAATATTTACAAAAGCAACCATTATATTCTACTGAACAAGTGGAACATTGTCTCACACAAAAGGCTCTTATGGACCCCCACGATAAACAGGCACGGCTACAAAACACCACCCATTTGGCCGTGCGTAACGACGAGGAGCTCAACAAAGGCCCAAACATTTTGGAAATAAACAAATGGGTGTCATTATGGCCAATTTATCTTCGTGCATGCTGTAATCTGTATATATATATATATATATATATATATATATATATATATATATATATATATATATATATATATATATATATCCCTTACTATTTCGTTTTTTTCAATTCAAATGAATCATCACTTGATCGTTAAGCCTTCAAAACAAAAACACTGACCGACTATACATTAAACATTACTTCTAACCAGCCCACCTACCCAACCTCCTCCAATGTACAGTTTATTCCCCCTCAAATGTATATACTCTCTTTTCAGACTCCTTTTGTATCACAAACACTACTGTATATTTGTAGATCTGGTATGTCATAACTGTATAGATGTAGCAGCCAGTACTGTCTATCTGTATGTCATGTATGTCATATATGTTATGATGAATTGAAAATGGGGGACCCTGATGTAAACAAGACGAAAGTCTTTCTCTGGTCTGCAACCCCTTAACAATTGTGTGTATTCTGCAATCTGTTAATACAATTTTCAATCAATCAATCAATCTGTGTGCTGCCTTGTTCCTCTTTATCTGTAGTCTTTCTACCGTTTGTTTCGTCTACTCTCACTTGTACCAAATATTAAGCTTGACTGAACATTGATTAATTATGCAGTGATATAGACCTAGTTATCAGAAAAGTAAACTATATCCAACATAGAAAGCTATAGTTATACTATACAATTCCAAGATACAATTAGAATGTACTCCTCTCATTCGTGATCCTAGTGCACCATCTACTGGGTGATAATAATAACACAGGGACATGGCTGATGGGCTATTGTTTCAACCATGGCCACAACACTTGGCAACATTTCAATGTTTAATCATTCAATTAATTATATGACAAATGTATGTCACAAATGTAACAGTACTGCATATATGTATGTCATAAATGTCATGATTAGTTTAGATTAGATGATTAGATTATTATTTGTATATCTGTATATTGAGTATGTCATAAATGTCATGAATTGAAAATGGGGGACCCTGATGTAAACAAGACGAAAGTCTTTCTCTGGTCTGCAATGAGATATAATCACGATTTTCACGTCAATAATATTTTTTCACGTCAAGTGGCTGGTGTGGGCTGGGTTGTTTAATGAAATGTCTACGTCCATCGAAAGCCATGGGTCTTTCTTAGTAGGCTACTACAATGATTTCATGAAGGCGTAAACTAATTTCCTTGCATCTAAATCATCCAGATTTTTATAAGCTCATATTTCCCTAATAACACTCATTGTTAAACAAACATAGTGCTGAACATATTTGCACTGCTATTTAGACTGCTTTACTCTAAGCTACATTTGAAAAAGAAACACATTACTTAATATCTTAATAGTATTTATCTATTTGTGACGTGAAATAAATCTCGGCCGGTACTAAGAGGTTAATTGACCATTACTTAATATTATTAAATCATTTTACCATTAACTACCCCATATATACATACTTTTTTTGTATGCCTGAATTTCCCCAAGGGGATGGAATATATTATCTTATGCTGTTTATTACCATATATATATGTGTGTGTGTGTGTGTGTGTGTGTGTGTGTGTGTGTGTGTGTGTGTGTGTGTGTGTGTGTGTGTGTGTGTATTCCCATCACATATATACCTATCCTCACCTGTCTGAACTTACCTGCACGTAGTTACTTTATCTACTGTATATCTGTACATATCTTACTCGTTATGCTGCTGGCCAGTATATTCATATACTGTCTCTATTTACAACTCAGTACGTGCATCTGATTAGCACTACACTCAGTAGTACTAATTTGTATATTAATGTGTACACACAGTTTAACCACCTGTACATATGCACTCTGGTTGGTTAATTTTGTTGTGCTGCATAATGACACAATAATCTAATCTAATATAAAGTAATCAATGGACACAGGTTAAATTAAAATCTGCCATCCTCACACACACTGAGGAGAGCTTCTGTCATGAGATGGTTCCATCTGCTCTGCATTGTACCTATTGCCATCACCTCTTCAAGAAACCTCTTTACCAGAGTCCTGTAGAAACACACTTTGGTGCGTGACACCATTTTTCAGTTGGTGCACAACTGAATAACTGATAAATGGCAACATACAAATGAATGTAAATCAATATAACACTTGACATGCCAAGTATAATGCCAGCAAATTGTTAGTGTGTATGTTACATAGCAACCTTGCGGTGCAGGCAGTCAGGATGCCTGGTCAGAGAAAACGCCCAGGACTTCAAGACCGACCTGCGCTTCCAGAGCTCTGCTGTCATGGCTCTTCAGGAGGCCAGTGAGGCTTACCTGGTCAATCTGTTTGAGGACACCAACCTGTGCGCCATCCGCCCACCTACACCGAACACGCCAAGAGGAAGACTATCACAGCCATGGATGTGGTCTATGCTCTGAAGAGACAGGGACGCACTCTGTACGGCTTCGGCGGCTAGACTTCTATAGTTCTATTCAACCAACTATCCTAACACCCAAAGGCTCTTTTCAGAGCCGCCCACTTAATCACTGAATGAGTCAATTATAGGTTGTTAAATTTTGCTACATTAATTTATTGTAATATGTAACTAATTCCAAAATTAAACTGAATTGTCTCAACACTTCGTAAACGTCAATCCAGTCTTGATAACCATTGTGTAGAACAGGGGTCAGCAACCTTTTTGACATGGAGTGCCTGTTTGAAATATAGTTGTAACTAGTGTGCCTCAACAATATTCCATGCATCGTAATTTTTTTCTCATAATCAGGTCTTTTTAATGATAATTTTTACATTATTACATCATTATTGTTATTGTTATTATTAACAATATTATTATGATGGTTGTATCAACCCTAAATCTGAGTTGGGGGGGGGGGGGATGCAATGCAGACAAACAGCTGCATACAGTGCGACCATTTCACTCACATTTGCCCATTCATTTTTGGACACATCACACACCATCAGTGTGTGTACTGTACGTGTGCTGTCATAGCTCCACCTACAGGCCTAATGGAGAACACCAGGAGAACACCAGGATGTGAATGGAGGGTGAATGTGAGGTATATCGTGTAAATAAGTTTTGATTGATCGCAAGACTACACTGTAAAAAAAAGATTATTAGTTACCAGAACTTAAAAATATTGAGTTCAGTTACTGTGCATTAAGGTTTTCAGTTTTCAATCCATAATAAGTTAACAGAAAAATAAGTACACAACCACATTATTTCAACCTAATAAAACTATGTTTATTGTCATTGTTTTAAGAACACAAGTTGACTTGGTAATACTCACATTTTGAGTAAAAACATGGCTTTTAACATGTGCAATGTTCAATGAAATAGAAAAATAAATTATACAATTTGTTGATTAATCCCACTGGTCACAATGGTGACCGTAATAATGTTTTTGTTATAAGGCTCTGCAAATGTTACTGAATGATGTAGCAATGTATTTCCAACTAAATTGAAATAATAAACAAATAAAGGGTCTCAATTAAATATGTGGAAGTAAAAAGAACCTGTGGGAGGATTTCAACAAGATAAATGCGACAACAGTGCAAAATAGTTCACTATAATATTTCAAAAAAAAAAAAAAAAAAAAAAAAAAAAAAATGTTTTTTTTTTGTTTTTTTTAGTGCTGCCCCCTGTGCCTATGCAAATGCCCCCGCGTGCCTATGCAGGCACGCGTGCCTAGGGTTGCCTACCCCTGGTGTAGAAGGCTGGATTATCCCTGTTTATGGGAGTAGTTATACACAGCCACCTGGTAGCAGGATACAGTAGAGTTCAATCTATCTGCACCCCCGTCTTTGGGCCCGGAACGTCGTTCTGGAGGGCGGGCAGCAGGAGCGGATGGGGCCCAGGATTTACTAACCTGGGTGTTATGGTTTGACACCGACCCCAAACGCTAACGACACAAGAGAGTTGGATTCAGAGTTGCCAAATACGAGGGCTTGTTTATTTGATAATAGGAAAAAGTGAAACAGGGAAAGCAGGTCAACAAGAACAGGTACAATGAACAAGGGGCAAAGTTCTGCTGCTCTGCAGCTTCTCCCGGAAGGGTAGTCTTGGGAAGCAGGAGCAGACCTCTGTACCGCTCTGCAGACTCTCACGGCGGACCTCTCAGATGTTGTGTAAGACCGAGAGAGGGAGAGAGGGAACGGGTCAGTGACAGAGCAGACTTGAAACGAGCTGGAGGACAGGGTGTTATATTCTTCGTGTTAAACAACACAGTGATGTGCAATATTCCAAAAACAGCCCAAGTGAATATCTTCATGTAAACACACAGTGAGCAAAAATCCAAACACCGTCCAAATGTGAAATACTATCTTCGTGTAAACACACAGTGAGCAAAAATCCAAACACAGTCCAAATGTGAAACAATATCTTCGTGTAAATACACAGTGAGCAAAAATCCAAACACAGTCCAAATGTGAAATAATATCTTCGTGTCAATACACAGTGGGAGGTGGAAGATCCCAAAAATATTATTCCAAAAAAGGAAAGAGCAAAAACGATAATGGCTGGGTGAGTGACTGTCTGACAAAAAGGTGGTAGACTTCAGTGTAAAGGTTTACACACGAAAATCGGAAATAGGTCAAGACAGTCAATCTAGAAAAACTCACCCAGACGAGCTGCGTAAAGGAACAGGAACAACAGTGGAGGCGAGCGCGCGCCACGGAGCAGGTATCCAAGCGAAGGCTTCTAGGAATTCCTGGAGAATAGCACAGTGAAACAGAAGCAACGGGGAAAAACATCCAGCGACAAATCAAGACGAACCAACAACTTAGGGTGGGGAAAACGGGGTATAAATAATGAGGGATCGATTGATTGAAAGGCAGTGACAGCTGGGGAATGTGATTGAAAAGCGTGGGGAAGTGAGGGAACCAATCAGCGACGTCTCAGATGACGTCAGCGGGGAGAAACGTGTGAACGAGGGAATTGAAATACTTGACAGAAAAAATGAATGAAAACAAAGCGAGGGTGGTTAAAGGAACAGAACGAGTGAGAAGGCAAGGACAGAAACCTCACAGTACCCCCCCCTCAACGGGAGCCGCCCGGCGACCAGGCCGACCCGGCTCGTCAGGATGGGCCCGATGGAAGTCGGTGATCAAGCCGGGATCCACGATGAGCTGCCGGGAGACCCAGCTACGCTCCTCAGGGCCGTAACCCTCCCAGTCCACCAGGTATTGGAATCCCCGGCCCCGCCGACGAACGCCCATCAACCGGCGGACCTGCCACTGGGGGTGACCATCCACTAGCACAGGAGGCGGTGGATCAGGAGCCGGAGGCATAAGGGGACTGAGGGAGACGGGCTTAACCCGGGAGACATGGAACACGGGGTGGATGTGCATGGATGCAGGAAGCTTCAGGCGCAGGGCCGCCGGACTGAGTACCTTCAGGACCTCGAAAGGACCGACGAAGCGAGGGTTGAGCTTCTTGGCCGAGGACCGTAGCGGGAGGTCCTTCGCGGAGAGCCACACCCTCTGCCCAGGGCGGTAAGTCGGCGCGGGAACCCGGCGCCGGTCGGCACCACGACAGGCGCGCTCAGATGTCCGGAGCAGCGCGGTCCTGGTGATCTCCCAAACGCGACAGCAGCGGTCGAGGTGGACCTGCACGGAGGGAACTGCCACTTCCGTCTCCAGTGCGGGAAAAAGAGGGGGCTGGTAGCCTAGGGAGGCCTCAAAGGGGGAGAGGCCGGTGGCGGAACTGACCATTGAGTTGATCGAGTATTCAACCCAGGGAAGGAAACGACTCCAGGATGCCGGCCTCTCGGCTGCCACACACCGAAGAGCAGACTCCACGCTCTGGTTCATCCTCTCCGTCTGCCCGTTTGTCTGGGGATGGTAGCCGGAGGAGAGACTGACCGTTGCCCCCAATCCCTTGCAGAAAGCCCGCCAAACCTGGGAGGTGAACTGGGGCCCCCGGTCAGAGACGATGTCCTGGGGGAAACCGTGAAGGCGGAACACGTGGTGCGTCAGGAGGTCCGCCGTCTCGGCTGCTGAGGGAAGCTTGGAGAGGGCCACGAGGTGGACCCCCTTGCTGAATCGATCCACCACGGTCAGAAGGCAGGTGTTCCCCTGGGAGGAGGGTAGTCCAGTGACGAAGTCGAGCGCCACATGTGACCACGGACGGCTTGGAACGGGAAGTGGCTGCAAGAGCCCGGAGGGTGCCTGGTGAGAGGCCTTGCTGCGGGCACAGACCGCGCAGGCCAATACGAACTCCTTGACGTCGTTTCGCATGGTGGGCCACCAGAAACGACGAGCCAGGAAGGAGAACGTGCGATGGACGCCTGGGTGGCAGGCGAACCGGCTGGTATGGCCCCACAGCAGTACCTGGGACCGGACAGAGTCAGGGACGAAGAGACGGCTCCTAGGGACGTTGCTTGGAGCACGTTGGAAGCGTAGAGCACGCCTCACCACACCCTCGATGCCCAAGGTGATGGCTCCAACCACTCGGGCCTCCGGGATGATGGGAGATGGGTCCTCAGAGGGTGGAGCCCCCTTGGAGTGCATCCGGGACAGGGAGTCGGCCTTCGTGTTGCGGGAACCGGGGCGGAAGGTCAGCGAGAAGTCGAACCGACTGAGGAAACTGGCCCATCTCGCCTGCCGACCGTTGAGGCGCCTGGAAGCGCGGATGAACGTTAGGTTCTTGTGGTCCGTCCAGATGGTAAAAGGCTCCTCGGCACCCTCTAGCCAATGACGCCACTCCTCCAGAGCCGCCACGACCGCCAGTAGCTCCCGATTGCCGGTGTCGTAGTTCCTCTCGGCGGGGAGGAAGCGACGCGAGTAGAAGGCGCAAGGATGTACCTTCTGGTCGGAAGGAGAACGCTGGGATAGGACAGCGCCCAGGCCAGAATCCGAGGCGTCCACCTCCACGATGAACTGTCTCTTGGGGTCAGGGTGGAGCAGGATAGGAGCGGAAGTGAACCTTCTCTTGAGGGAGCGGAACGCAGCGCATGCCGCTGGGGACCAGTCGAACGGCAGAGCGGGGGAGGTCAGCTTGGTAAGAGGCTCCGCCACTTGGCTGTAGTTCCGGATGAACCTTCGGTAGAAGTTTGCGAACCCGAGGAAACTCTGTAGCTCCTTCCGAGTGGTGGGTTCCGGCCAATCCTCCACAGCCTGGATCTTGCGAGGATCCGCTCGGGTCAAGCCCTTCTCCACGATGAAGCCCAGGTAGTCGACGGAGTTGGAGTGGAAACGGCACTTCTCCGCCTTGACGAAGAGCCGATTGTGGAGGAGGCGCTCCAGCACCCGGCGGACATGCAGGATGTGTTCCTCGAGGGTCCTGGAAAAGATAAGAATGTCGTCCAGGTACACCACCACGAACACCTCCAGCATGTCACGGAGGACATCGTTCATGAGTGCCTGGAATACCGCCGGGGCGTTGGTGAGACCGAACGGCATCACAAGGTACTCATAGTGGCCCCTGGGGGTCTTGAAGGCGGTCTTCCATTCATCGCCCTCACGGATACGGACAAGATGATAGGCACTTCGGAGATCCAGCTTGGTGAAGAACGAGGCCTGGGTCAGTGGCTCGAAGGTGGAGCTCATGAGAGGTAGGGGGTATTTGTTCTTGATGGTGATCTCGTTGAGCTGACGATAGTCGATGCAGGGTCGCAGGTCCCCATCCTTCTTTCCAACAAAGAAGAACCCGGCCGCCACCGGGGAGGAGGAAGGCCGAATGAGTCCTGCTTCCAATGACTCAGAGATGTAGAGATCCATCGCCTTCTTCTCCGGGGCAGTCAGACTGTAGAGGCGGCTGCCGGGAAGGGGAGCCCCTTGGCGGAGGTTGATGGCGCAGTCATAGGGGCGGTGAGGTGGAAGGGACTGAGCCCTGGTCTTACTGAATACCTCCATGAGGTCGTGGTACTCGGGAGGAATGGACGAGGGATCCGGGGGCAACTCACCAGCCGGTCTCCGGGGCGGGGGACAAGACGCCGCCTGTAGACAGCGGGCGTGACAGGAGGAGCTCCAGCCCCTGATGGTACCGGAGGCCCAGGCGATGTGGGGCTCGTGCAGCGCGAGCCAGGGCCTACCCAGGACCACCGGGACAAGGGGGGATTGGGTAATGAGGAACTGGATCCTCTCTACGTGGTTCCCAGCAATGGTCAGCAAGACTGGGCCGGTCCGTTGAGAGATGTCGGCCAGGCGGTGTTGGTCCAACGAAAAGATCTCCAAGGGCCTCACAAGGGCCTCAAGAGGTATGTTGGCTTGGGTGGCAAACTCGAAGTCGAGGAAGTTCTCGTCTGCTCCAGAGTCGATGAGGGCCTCCACCGTGGCACGTTGGTCCCCCCAGGCCAGGGTGACGCTCAACAGATGGTCAGGTGGTGCGCGGCGCTGGGAATGGGAAAAACGGCTCACCAGGATCTCCCGGGGTCTTGGTGAGCCCGATCTTTTGGCCGGATAGGGCAGTCGGCGATACGGTGTCCCGCACCTCCGCAGTAGAGGCAGAGACCGGACCTGAGCCTTGCCTGACGCTCCGCCTGGCTCAGATGAGAGCGTCCCAGCTGCATGGGTTCCTCCTCGCGCACCGGACGGGGAAGCCTGTTACCATCAGTAGTGTTGGGGACGGGGCGTCCAGGAGTCCGGGGTGTTTCAGGAGGTGACAGTCGGGTCCTCTCGCGCCTTCTCTCCAGGAGGCGTCCGTCAATACGGATGACAAGGCTAAAAAGCTCCTCGAGGGAGTCGGGCACCTCCCTGGTAGCGAGCTGGTCCCGGACTGCGTCACTGAGCCCCCTTATGAAGGTTAGGCGAAGAGCAGGTTCGTTCCATCCACTCTCCACCGCCGCCAGTCGAAACTCCATGACATAGTCCGTCACCCTGCTGCTCCCTTGTCGGAAGGTCCCCAACCGGGCTCCAGGGTCCAGACCTCGGGCTGGATGGTGGAACACTCTGCGGAGCTCCGCCACGAAGTCTGGGTAGGAGAACAAAAAATCTGCTTCCATTGCCCAGGAGGAAGTGACCCACTGGGCAGCATGGCCTGAAAGTAGGTTGGTTATATAAGCCACTCGGGACCCCTGAGCAGAAAAACGGCTTGGTTGATGACGGAAAACCAACTCACATTGCATGATGAATGTGGCACATTCCTCGGGATTACCGTCGAACAGCCGTGGGACGGAGAGAAGGGGTTCCCGAGGTGCGAGATCTGCTGGGGCTGCGGGGAATGTTCCTGAAGGGTGTGAGAGATGAAAAGTATTAACGGCGTCGCCCAGCGAGTTAAGCTGGGCGAGAATCTCGGACTGTTGTCCCGCCATAGCGGCCATTGAACCCTGCATAGGCAGGACCTGGTCCCTGAGGTTCTGCACCGCAGCCGCAGCCCGTTCAAGTTGGAGACCGTGATCCCTGGTCAACTCGACTTGAATTGCAAGTGCGGTTCTGACCCCCTCTGTGTCGGCTGGGGTCGTCATGGTTGGTTCGTAATGTTATGGTTTGACACCGACCCCAAACGCTAACGACACAAGAGAGTTGGATTCAGAGTTGCCAAATACGAGGGCTTGTTTATTTGATAATAGGAAAAAGTGAAACAGGGAAAGCAGGTCAACAAGAACAGGTACAATGAACAAGGGGCAAAGTTCTGCTGCTCTGCAGCTTCTCCCGGAAGGGTAGTCTTGGGAAGCAGGAGCAGACCTCTGTACCGCTCTGCAGACTCTCACGGCGGACCTCTCAGATGTTGTGTAAGACCGAGAGAGGGAGAGAGGGAACGGGTCAGTGACAGAGCAGACTTGAAACGAGCTGGAGGACAGGGTGTTATATTCTTCGTGTTAAACAACACAGTGATGTGCAATATTCCAAAAACAGCCCAAGTGAATATCTTCATGTAAACACACAGTGAGCAAAAATCCAAACACCGTCCAAATGTGAAATACTATCTTCGTGTAAACACACAGTGAGCAAAAATCCAAACACAGTCCAAATGTGAAACAATATCTTCGTGTAAATACACAGTGAGCAAAAATCCAAACACAGTCCAAATGTGAAATAATATCTTCGTGTCAATACACAGTGGGAGGTGGAAGATCCCAAAAATATTATTCCAAAAAAGGAAAGAGCAAAAACGATAATGGCTGGGTGAGTGACTGTCTGACAAAAAGGTGGTAGACTTCAGTGTAAAGGTTTACACACGAAAATCGGAAATAGGTCAAGACAGTCAATCTAGAAAAACTCACCCAGACGAGCTGCGTAAAGGAACAGGAACAACAGTGGAGGCGAGCGCGCGCCACGGAGCAGGTATCCAAGCGAAGGCTTCTAGGAATTCCTGGAGAATAGCACAGTGAAACAGAAGCAACGGGGAAAAACATCCAGCGACAAATCAAGACGAACCAACAACTTAGGGTGGGGAAAACGGGGTATAAATAATGAGGGATCGATTGATTGAAAGGCAGTGACAGCTGGGGAATGTGATTGAAAAGCGTGGGGAAGTGAGGGAACCAATCAGCGACGTCTCAGATGACGTCAGCGGGGAGAAACGTGTGAACGAGGGAATTGAAATACTTGACAGAAAAAATGAATGAAAACAAAGCGAGGGTGGTTAAAGGAACAGAACGAGTGAGAAGGCAAGGACAGAAACCTCACACTGGGGGGTGGTACTCTGGTCTTCCTCGCCTTCCAGGGCGGTCAGCAGTAGCTCCCCACACACTCTCACTTCCCCCAGTACCTCCGTTAGCCCTCCCACACCCGGTGGCTGTTAGTTCAATAAAGATATTTGGCTTCCCTCAAAGCAGTACCCTTCCTTGACCACCTGTATAGACCCTTAATGATATGCTGCGAATGGGGTGGAAGGGTTAAATAAATATACAACAGTCATATGTATTTACCCGGTCAACAAGGTTAGCATATGATCAGAAATAGACACTCACACTGTGCTCCCATTTACCTCTCCTTTATGTAAGCCTGGTCAATTAGCAAGTTACAATTTATACTTTATGTGGTTCATATGGCATGTATTCACATTAGGCACTGGGTGCTCATTATAGGGGAACGCTATTCCCAACATAGGCACCTAGTGCTCAATACATTATTACAAAACCCTGCTTGGATTAGGGGAAGACCCAGGCACATGGTAAGGAGTTCAATGGGAATTCAAGAACGTCACAGTTATCACAATACAAAAGAAATAATTTACATGTGGGCCCACGTTACCAAATAAAACCTACACTAATGCCGGCTTATAATGGTTGGGGTACCCCTAGACACTGGTTGTTAGCGTTCGCTCGAATGGATACTGTTTTGGGCACACAGAGTACCGCTGTACTTAACCAAGATGGCGGATCCATTCTCACCACCCCTCGTCCGGGTGACAAGATGGCGTCGGGCGATCCCGCGAGCACAGCCAGCGGGCTGGGGTAGACAGCATGGGCAGTGGTGTAACTGGAGGAGCGTGCTGTGTTGTGGCGACCTCTGCTGCGTTGATGAGACGTCCACTGCGGGCTGCTGTCTGGGCTCGCGCGCTCTAAACTGTTTGGCTACCTTAAACACAGCTAAACTGTGGGTCTTAGTGAACCCTCCTGCTATCGTCTGTACTACTAACGCAACGTGGCTGTATGCACCACTGGTCTTCAGCGACGCTCGCCTGGTGATATACTTGAGTCACTATAGCCGTTAGCAGCATGCTAATACACCGCTCACACTTCTGGGATAACACGTTATCTATGGACGTTGGTTCTTCTTTCTGTATCGCTTACTCACACACTTCACTATCGCTTGTACTTCTAGGATAACACGTTATCTAGCAAGTACTCTCTATCACCCATTGCTCTCCAACGGGGCTCTTCAACAGGACTCTTCAAACGGGGCTCGTCCAGAGCACACGCCCGTTCACGACCGCTCACGTCCGAGTTCACTGCCGAAGAGAACTTCCTTCTGTTCCGCCCTCCAGGTAATCATCTCTCACTCGCTGCTCCTCTCTCCTCCGCTCCACCTGCCACCTGCTGGCGACCGCAACTGGTCCCACTATAGGACTACTCAAGGCAAGGAGAAAGATGCTTCAATGTCATGTTAATGATCCATATCGAAGCCGGAGAAAGAAGAGCACCTCGCATCATTAGTAGTCCGGGCGAGATATCAAAAGGAACACTGTTTATCACACTTTATACACACAGGGGAAGTAACAAGTTAGTCAGCACTTCTGAATACTTAGCAGAATATTCAGGATGCTACAATTGGAACAGACTGAAATAACATGCCTTACCGTCTTAAATTACTACACTACACAAACTAGGCACATTGATTGTTTAGCCAAATTGGGATTTTCTTTCAATGGCACAAAGTAAGATAAGATATTCCTTTATTGATCCCCTTGGGGGACAGACCGACATGGTCTCACCATGAGCTACATGTATCAGTACCTCACTGTGGTACAAGATAATAATACAAGTATGACTATGTTTCATTCCTTGAGCTATTTCTTCTGAATGTATCAAAAATTTAGCTGGCAGCCTACTGCACCACATTCTAAGATACTTTACTTCACAATGAGTTGAGCCCTAACAATAGAGGCCTGTATATCTGACCTATAGGCTAAACACATACTGTAAAGTTTGTTTTGTTCTGTTTCTTCCAGTATGGCTGCCTGTAACCGTTGGTAACCACTTTCAAAAGAAAATGCCTAATTTGTGTGCAGTGGTAGTCGGTAAAACACTGCTGAAAAGCATGATATTACTGTTCCGTTGTGACTTCTTTATAACATTCAGTAATAAGACACAACACTATGTGTTGATATGATAATCTATACATAAAATGTATACATAGCAACCATTCCATTGCCTTTACTACACAAACATTCCGTGCAAGGCCTCTTTTGTGGAAATGCAGAACATGTTGATATGGTGCGTTTATGTTTGGTGATATGATGATTCATTATGAATCTACTATGTCTATATTTAAACTATTGAAATATAATTAAAATAGACCAATGCAGTTATTATTTATTGTGCTAAGTGTTCAGTGTAGCAGACTTTAATCAGAAACACAGCAGATCAGCAATGCCCAAAAAGCATGTATTGTCAACAAGCATGCAGCAGTCTAAAGTACACAGCAAACTAGTTTTCCCAAAACGAAAATGTAGCTAAGTTTCTTGTGTGAGTTAGGAAATGTTTTGCAACATTAATTAATTAAATGTTAGTTGTAATTAATATAGGCCACGTGAAACCTTCCTCTGATCTAAGGTGGTGATCATCCCTCATACGAAGTCGAGGTGACCCACGCTACAGGCCACCAGCAACAGTGTGTTTACCAACACCGGAAAAGCATCAATTTAAAACAAAACGCGTCACCCCAGATTACTAATCTTGCTCCCAGTCTCTAGTCAGGTAGCTCGGCTCGCTGGAAAACGAGATTATGTCGGATTGTAATGCAATCTAAAGAATTGTGAGACATAAATAACATAGAAAGGTATAGCTGCGCACCATGGTGAAGGCGCAAATTGGTGGTTTGAAGCGTCCACAAACACACCAGGGGTCTCCAAATGGTTTAATTCTGATGGGACATATTTCTGCCTGCTGACCCATTTGGCGTTAAATTCCTGCAATATTCATAGTTGTGTATTTTAGCTCTTTTTTGGCGAGGAGAAAACACAAGCGGCAGAGCATTTTGGCAGCACAGAGGAGGACAGGGTGGGTTGAGTCTACATGGCTCTCATGTAGTGTTTAAGACCAGCCCTCTGACTGAGCTTCAATATCATAATTCTAGTTGTGTGTTGAATCTGACACAGAACGAGAGAAGATGGCACAAGTCGCTCCAGCTCCAGCCGCTCCGGCTAAGGCCGCTAAGAAGAAGGCAGCTCCCAAACCTAAGAAGGCAGGTCCCAGCGTCAGTGACCTGGTCGTCGAGGCAGTATCTGCTTCTAAAGAGAGGAGCGGTGTGTCCCTGGCTGCCGTGAAGAAGGCTCTAGCTGCCGGTGGCTACGACGTGGATAAGAACAAGGCCCGCGTTAAGACCGCCATCAAGAGTCTGGTGACAAAAGGAACTCTGGTCCAGGTCAAGGGTACCGGAGCCTCAGGCTCTTTCAAGATCAACAAGGCTGAGGTTAAAGCCAAAAAGCCTGCAAAGAAAGCAGCTCCGAAAGCCAAGAAGCCAGCAGCTAAGAAACCTGTCGCGGCCAAAAAGCCCACGAAGGCAGCAACGAAGAAGCCTGCTGCCGCCAAGAAGTCTTGCAAGAAAGTCAAGAAGGTAGCAGCCGAGAGTCCCAAGAAGGTAGCAGCCAAGAGTCCCAAGAAGGTAGCAGCCAAGAGTCCCAAGAAGGTACTGTAGCAGCCAAGAGCCCAAAGAAGGTGAAAAAGCCCGCTGCGCCCAAGAAGGCCCCAGCTAAGAAGGCTGCCAAGCCAAAAGCAGCTAAGAGAGCAGCTCCCAAGAAGAGATAAGCGTTTGAACAGAACGTTGTCTTTAATTCAACAAAAGTCTCTTTTAAGAGCTGCCCACCACTTCCATGAAAAGCAATATTGTACTCTAGTGTGTGGAAGTGAAGAGGGTGTTAATATTCATTTCCAGGAGTTACTTCCAGCACGGCAACAAAGCAAATGCAACTTTATATATTATATAAATATGGAGAATATACCACAACAAAATCTGTATAAAATATAGATCAGATATAGGTTCTTAATTAGATAATGTTGATTGTTATTAAGTCCGGTTTGATTAGTGGGTCCTACTAACGCAGATACTTTACCGCAGCGGGTTGAGCCCTTTATTGTGGAAATACATAATTGCTATCATTATGGTGCATTTATGTTCGTGCGTAAATGACCATATGACACTATTGGAATGACTACGGGTGATGGCCCATTAGTGGACACAGCACATCAATGTAATTTCATGTATTCAGACCGGTTTGGATCATTTGTTGGCACATAATTATGTTCCCCGCTACCTGAACGAATGAATTTAACAGATTGCAGAATGGGTACAATACAGTACGGCTCAATACACACAATTGTTAAGGGGATGCAGACCAGAGAAAGACGTTTGTCTTGTTTACATCAGGGTCCCCCATTTTCAATTCATAGTGACATTTATGACATACACAACATATCATTTATGGCATAGGGACATACATGACATACAGGTATGGGGATGCAGACCAGAGAAAGACGTTTGTCTTGTTTACATCAGGGTCCCCCATTTTCAATTCATAGTGACATTTATGACATACACAACATATCATTTATGGCATAGGGACATACATGACATACAGGTATTTAGTTGGGTAATTATATGGCTTTGCGCGCAAATAGTTTCCTGTGCGCGGGAAATGTGGGACAAAGCGTCTCAACCAATCGTATACAAGAAGCTAAGCAGCTGTATTTACACAATTTGACCTATAAAATGGCAGCAGTGCGCTTCTGTTTCCACATTCGTTGCTGTATAGTTCCGATTGACCATCATGCCTGAACCAGCCAAGCCAGCGCCCAAGAAGGGCTCAAAGAAAGCCGTCACCAAGACAACTGCCAAGGGAGGCAAGAAGCGCAGAAAGTCCAGGAAGGAGAGTTATGCCATTTATATTTACAAAGTGCTGAAGCAGGTCCACCCCGACACCGGCGTTTCCTCCAAGGCCATGGGGATCATGAACTCCTTCGTTAACGACATCTTTGAGCGCATCGCTGGAGAATTCCCTCTGAGCAATT